>NC_090733.1:93657844-93697844 GCF_036898095.1 Palaemon carinicauda | reverse complement strand
TTATCTTCCATCCCATCCCTGAAGATAAGTTCCCTTCCCTCCCATATTAAAAGGAAGGCTCCTTTCCCTCCAATTCTAAATGGAAGGATCCATTCCCTCCAATTCTTAACAAAAGGTTCCCTTCACTCCCATCCTCAATGGAAGGCTCGTTTCCCTCTCACTCTTAAGGGAAGGTTCTCTTCTCTTCTCTTCTATCTTAAATAAAAGGTTCTCCTTCGTCCCATCCTTGATGGAAGGTTCAATTCTGTCGTATCCTCAATGGAAGGTTTCCTTCCCTCCCATACTAAAAGGAAGGTTCCCTTCCCTCCCATCATTAAAGGAAGGTTCCCTTCCCTCCCGTACTAGAAGGAATGTTCCCTTCCCTTATATCCTTAAAGGAAGGTTCCCTTCCCTCTCATCCGCAATGGAAGGTTCCCTTCCCTACAATTCTTAATAAAAAGTTCCCTTCCCTCCCATCCGTAATGGAAGGTTCGTTTCCCTCCCACCCTAAGGGAAGGTTCTCTTCTCTTCTATCTTAATTGGAAGGTTCTCCTCTCTCACATTCTTGATGGGAGGTTCCATTCCGTCCTATCCTTAACGGAATGTTAGGTTCCATTCCGTCCTATCCTTAACGGAATGTTAGGTTCCATTCCGTCCTATCCTTAACGGAATGTTAGGTTCCATTCCGTCCTATCCTTAACGGAATGTTCCCTTCCCTCCCATCCTTGAAGGAAGGCCCCCTTCCCTCCCATCCTTGAAGGAAGGTTCCTTTTCCTCCCATCCTCAATGGAAGGTTCCTTCCCTCCAATTCTTAATAAAAGGTTGCCTTCCATTCCATCCTTAATGGATGGTTCGTTCCCTTCCCATCCTTAAAGGAAGGTTCTCTTCTCTCACATCCTTGATGGAAGGTTCCATTCCCTCCCATATTAGAAGGAAGGTTTTTTCCCTCCCATCCTTAAAGGAGGGCTCCCTTCCCTCCTATTCTTAATAAAAGGTTCCCTTCCCTCCCATCCTTGATAAAAGGTTCCCTTCCCTCCTATCCTTAATGGAAGGTTTGTTTAGAAGGTCCTCTTCTCTCACATCCTTGATGGAAGTTTTCATTCCGTCCTATCCTTAATGGAATTTTCCCTTCTCTCCCATACTCAAAGGAAGGTTCCCTTCACTCCAATCCTGGAAGGAGGGTTCCCTTCCCTCCAACCCTCAATGGAAGATTCTATTCCCTCGAATTCTTAATAAAAGGTCCCCTTCCCTCCCATCCTTAATGGAAGGTTCGTTTCTCTCCCATTTTTAAGGGAAGGTTCTCTTCTCTCCTCTTCTATCTTAAATAGAAGGTCCTCTTCTCTCACATCCTTGAAGGAAGGTTTCACTCCGTCCTATCCTTAATGGAATTTTCCCTTCCCTCCCACACTGGAAGGAAGGTTCCCTTCCCTCCCATCCTTGAAGGAAGGTTCCCTTCCCTCCAACCCTCAATGGAAGGTTCTATTCCCTCGAACTCTTAATAAAAGGTCCCTTTCCTGCCCATCCTTAATGGAAAGTTCGTTTCACTCCCATCCTACAGGAAGGTTCTCTTCTCTTCTATCTTGAATAGAAGGTTCTCTTCTTTCACATCCTTGATGGTAGGTTCCATTCTTTCCTATCCTTAATGGAAAGTTCACTTCTCTCCCATACTAGAAGGAAGGTTCCATTCCCTCCAATCCTTGAAGGAAGGTTCCCTTCCATCCCATCCTTAAAGGGAGGTTCCCTTCCCTCCCATCCTCAAAGGAAGGTTCCCTTTCCATCCAATACTAGAAGGTAGGTTCCCTTCCATTCCCACCCATCCTTGAAGGAAGGTTCCCTTCCCTCTAATCATCAATGGAAGTTTCCCTTCCCTCCAATTCTTAATAAAAGGTTCCCTTTTGTTCCATCCTTAATGGAAGGTTTTTTCCCTCCCATCCTTAAGGGAAGGTTCTTTTCTCTTCTATCTTAAATAGAAGGTTTTCTTCTCTCACATCCGTGATGGAAGGTTCTATTCCGTCCTATCCATAATGGAATGTTCTCTTCCCTCCCATACTAGATGGAAGGTTCCCTTCCCTCCTATCCTTGAAGGAAGGTTCCATTCCCTCCCATCCTTGAAGGAAGGTTCCATTCCCTCCCATCCTTGAAGGAAGGTTCCCTTCCGAGCCATCCTCAATGAAAGGTTCCCTTCCCTCCAATTCTTAACAACAGGTTCCCTTCCATCCCATCCTTAATGGAAGGTTCATTTCCCTCCCATCCTACGGGAAGGTTCTCTTCTCTTCTATCTTGAATAGAAGGTTCTCTACTCTCACATCCTTGATGGAAGGTCCCATTCCGTCCAATCTCTAATGGAATATTCCCTTCCCTCCCATATTAGAAGGAAGGTCCTTTCCCTCCCTTACTTGAAGGAAGGATCCGTTCCCTCCCTTCCTTGAAGGAAGGTTCCCTTCCCTCCCATCATCAATGGAAGGTTCCCTTCCCTTCAATTCTTATCAAAAGGTTCCCTTCCATCCCATTATTAATGGAAGGTTCGTTTCCCGAACATCCTTGGGGGAAGGTTCTCTTTTCTTCTATCCTTAATAGGAGGTTCTCTTCTCTCACATCCTTGCTGGGAGGTTCCATTCCATCCTTTTCTTAATGGAAGGTTCCGTTCCTTACCATATTTGAAGGAAGGTCCCCTTGCCTCCTATCCTTAAAGGAGATTTCCCTTCCCTCCCATCCTCAATGGAAGGTTCCAATCCCTTCAATTTTTAATAAAAGGTTCCCTTCCCTCCTATCCTTAATGGAAGGTTTGTTTCCCTCCCATCCTTAAGGGAAGGTTTTTTTCTCTTCTATCATGAATAGAAGGTACTCTTCTCTCACAACCTTGATGGAAGGTTTCATTCCCTTCTATCCTTAATGGAATTTTCCCTTCCTTCCCATACTAGAAGAAAGGTTCCATTCCCTCCAATCCTTGAAGGAAGGTTCCCGTCCCTCCCATCCTCAATGAAAGATTCCCTTCCCTCCAATTCTCAATAAAAGGTTTCCTTCACTCCCATCCTTGGAACGCTCATTTCCCTCCCATTCACAAGGAAAGGTTCTCTTCTCTTCTCTTCCATCGTAAAGAAAAGGTTCTCTCCTCTCAAATTCTTGACGGAAGGTTTCATTCTGTCTTATATTTAATGGAAAGTTCCCTCATCTCCCATACTAGAAGGAAGGGTCCCTTCCCTCCCATCCATAAAGGAATGTTCCCTTCCCTCCAATCCATAAAGGAAGGTTCCCTTCCCTCCCTTAGCCTACTAGAAGGAGGGTTCCCTTCCCTTCCATCCTTAAAGGAAAGTTCCCTTCCCTCTCATCCTTGAAAGAAGGTTCCCTTCCCTCCCATCCTCAGGGGAAAGTTCACTTCCCTCCAATTTTTAATAAAAGGTTCCCTTCACTCCCATCCTTAATGGAAGGTTCGTTTCCCTCCCATCCTTAAGGGAAGGTTTTCTTCTCTTCTATATTACATAGAAGGTTCTCTTCTCTCACATGCTTCATGAAAGGTTCCATTCGTCCTATCCTTAATGGAACGTTTCCTTCCCTCCCATACTTGAAGGAAGGTTCCCTTCCCTACCATCCTTGAAGGAAGGTTGCCTTCCCTCCCACCCTCAATGGAAGGTTCCCTTCCTCCAATTTTTAATAAAAGGTTCCCTTCCCTCCCATCCTTAATCGAAGGTTCGTTTCCCTCCCATCCTTAAGGGAAGGTTCTTTTCCCTTATATATTAAATAGAAGGTTCTCTTCTCTCACATCCTTGATGGAAAGTTCCATTCCATCATATCCTTAATGGAAGGTTCCCTTCCCTCCAATATCAGAAGGAAGGTTCCCTTCCCTCCCATCCTTGAAGGAAGGTTCCCTTCCCTACCATACTAGAAGGAAGGTTCCCTTTCCTCCCATCCTTAAAGGAAGGCTCCCTTCCCTCCCTTCCTTGAAGGAAGGCTCCTTTCCCTCCAATTCTCAATGGAAGGATCCATTCCCTCCAATTCTTAACAAAAGGTTCCCTTCCCTCCAATTCTTAACAAAAGGTTCCCTTCCCTCCAATTCTTATCAAAAGGTTCCCTTCCCTCCCATCCTCAATGGAAGGCTCGTTTCCCTCCCACTCTTAAGTGAAGGTTCTCTTCTCTTCTTTTCTATCTTAAATAAAAGGTTCTCTTCTGTCACATCCTTGATGGAAGGTTCCATTCCGTCCTATCCTTAATGGAAAGTTCCCTTCCCTCCCATAATAGAAGGAAGGTTCCCTTCCCTCCCATCCTTAAAGGAAGGTTCCCTTCCCTCCCATAGTCTACTAGAAGTAAGGTTCCCTTCCCTTCCCTCCTTAAAGTAATGTTCCCTTCCCTCTCATTCTTGAAGGAAAGTTTCCTTCCCTCCCATCCTTAAAGTAAGGTTTGTCTCCCTCCCATCCTTAGGGGAAGGTTCTCTTCTCTTTTATCTTAATTAGGAGGTTCTCTTCTCTCACAACCTTGATGGAAGGTTTCATTCCCTTCTATCCTTAATGGAATTTTCCCTTCCTTCCCATACTAGAAGAAAGGTTCCATTCCCTCCAATCCTTGAAGGAAGGTTTCCGTCCCTCCCATCCTCAATAAAAGGTTTCCTTCGCTCCCATCCTTAGAACGCTCATTTCCCTCCCATTCACAAGGAAAGGTTCTCTTCTCTTCTCTTCTATCGTAAAGAAAAGGTTCTCTCATCTCAAATTCTTGACGGAAGGTTTCATTCTGTCTTATCTTTAATGGAAAGTTCCCTCATCTCCCATACTAGAAGGAAGGGTCCCTTCCCTCCCATCCTTAAAGGAATGTTCCCTTCCCTCCAATCCATAAAGGAAGGTTCCCTTCCCTCCCTTAGCCTACTAGAAGGAGGGTTCCCTTCCCTTCCATCCTTAAAGGAAAGTTCCCTTCCCTCTCATCCTTGAAAGAAGGTTCCCTTCCCTCCCATCCTCAGGGGAAAGTTCACTTCCCTCCAATTTTTAATAAAAGGTTCCCTTCACTTCCATCCTTAATGGAAGGTTCGTTTCCCTCCCATCCTTAAGGGAAGGTTTTCTTCTCTTCTATATTACATAGAAGGTTCTCTTCTCTCACATGCTTCATGAAAAGTTCCATTCGTCCTATCCTTAATGGAACGTTTCCTTCCCTCCCATACTTGAAGGAAGGTTCCCTTCCCTACCATCCTTGAAGGAAGGTTGCCTTCCCTCCCACCCTCAATGGAAAGTTCCCTTCCTCCAATTTTTAATAAAAGGTTCCCTTCCCTCCCATCCTTAATCGAAGGTTCGTTTCCCTCCCATCCTTAAGGGAAGGTTCTTTTCCCTTATATATTAAATAGAAGGTTCTCTTCTCTCACATCCTTGATGGAAAGTTCCATTCCATCATATCCTTAATGGAAGGTTCCCTTCCCTCCAATATCAGAAGGAAGGTTCCCTTCCTTCCCATCCTTGAAGGAAGGTTCCCTTCCCTACCATACTAGAAGGAAGGTTCCCTTTCCTACCATCCTTAAAGGAAGGCTCCCTTCCCTCCCTTCCTTGAAGGAAGGCTCCTTTCCCTCCAATTCTCAATGGAAGGATCCATTCCCTCCAATACTTAACAAAAGGTTCCCTTCCCTCCAATTCTTAACAAAAGGTTCCCTTCCCTCCAATTCTTAACAAAAGGTTCCCTTCCCTCCAATTCTTATCAAAAGGTTCCCTTCCCTCCCATCCTCAATGGAAGGCTCGTTTCCCTCCCACTCTTAAGTGAAGGTTCTCTTCTCTTCTTTTCTATCTTAAATAAAAGGTTCTCTTCTGTCACATCCTTGATGGAAGGTTCCATTCCGTCCTATCCTTAATGGAAAGTTCCCTTCCCTCCCATAATAGAAGGAAGGTTCCCTTCCCTCCCATCCTTAAAGGAAGGTTCCCTTCCCTCCCATAGTATACTAGAAGTAAGGTTCCCTTCCCTTCCCTCCTTAAAATAAGGTTCCCTTCCCTCTCATTCTTGAAGGAAAGTTTCCTTCCCTCCCATCCTTAAAGTAAGGTTTGTCTCCCTCCCATCCTTAGGGGAAGGTTCTCTTCTCTTTTATCTTAATTAGGAGGTTCTCTTCTCTCACATTCTTTAAGGAAGGTTCCCTTCTGTCCTATCATTAAAGGAATGTTCCCTTCCCTCCTATATTAGAAGGGAGGTTCCCTTCCCTACCATCCTTAAAGGAAGGTTCCCTTCCCTCCCATCCTTAATGGAAGGTTCATCTCCCTCCCATATTAAAAGAAAGGTTCCCTTCCCTCCCATCCTTAAAGGAATGTTTCCTTCCCTCCCATCCTTGAAGGAAGGTTCAGTTCCTACAATACTAGAAGGAAGGTTCCCGTTCCTCCCATCCTTAAAGGAAGGTTCCCTTCCCTTCCCTCCTATCCTTGAAGGAATTACCCCTTCCCTACATTACTAGAAGGAAGGTTTCCTTCCCTCCCATCCTTGAAGAAAGGTTCCCTCCCTTCCCATACTAGAAGGAAGGGTCCCTTCCTTCCCATCCTTAGAGGAATGTTCCCTTCCCTCCCATCCCTGAAGGAAGATTCCCTTCCCTCCAATACTAGATTGAAGGTTCTCTTCCCTCCAATCCATAAAGGAACGTTCCCTTCCCTCCCATCCTTGAAGGAAGGTTCTCTTCCCTCCCATCCTTGAAGGAGGATTACCTTCCCTCCCATCGTAGAGAGAAGGTTCCCTTCCCTTCCATCCTTGAAGGAAGGTTCCCTTCTCTCCCACGAAGGAATGTTCCCTTCCCTCACATCCTTGAAGGAAAGTTCCTTTCCTTCACATTGTTGAAGGAAAATTCCCATCCCTCCCATCCTTAAAACAAGGTTCCCTTCACTCCCACCTTTAAAGGAATGTTCCCTTTCTTCTCATCCTCAAAGGAATGATCTCCTCCCTCCCATCCTTAAAAGAATGTTTCTTTCCCTCCCATTCCTGAATTAAGGTTCCATTCTTCCTATCCTTAAAGGAAGGTCCCCCCCCCCCCCCATCCTTAAAGGAATGTTCCCTTTCCCCTCATCCTCAAAGGAATGTTCCCCTCCCTCCCATCCTTAAAGGAATGTTTCCTTCCCTCCCATTTTTGAAAGAAGGTTCCCTTTCCTCCCATCCTCCAAGGAAGGTTCACCTCACTCCCATCCTTAAAGGAATGTTCACTTTCCTCTCATCCTCAAAGGAATGTTCCCCTCCCTCCCATCCTTAAAGGAATTTTCCTTCCCTTCCATCCTTGAAGGAAGATTCCCTTCCCTCCCATCCTTAAAGAAAGGCTCACTTCCCTCCCATCCATAATGGAAAGGTTCCATATCACCCATCTTTGGAGGAGCGTCCCCTTTCTTCCCAGGAAGCAAGGTTCCCTTCCCTTACATCCTTGAAGGAAAGTTACCTTACTTCAAATCCTTGAAGGGAAGTTCCTTTCTCTCACATCCTTGAAGAACTGTTCCCTTCCCTCCCATCCTTCGAAGAAGGTTCCCTTCCCTGCCACCCTTAAAGGAAGGTTCCCTTCTCTCCCATCCTTAAAGGAAGGTTCCTTTTCCTCTTATCCTTAAATGAAGGTTCCGTTCCCTCCCATCCTTAAAGAAAGGTTCCCTTCCCTCCAATCCTTCGAGGAAGTTTCCCTTCCCTCCCATCCTTAAAGAAAGGTCGCCTTCCCCCCCATCCTTAAAGAAAGGTCCTCTTTCCTCCCATCCTTAAAGTAAAGGTTCCTCTTCCTACCATCCTTAAAGGAGGGTTACGTTCCCTCCCATCCTTAAAGGAAGGTTCTCTTCCCTCCCATCCTCAAAGGAAGCTTCCCTTCCCTCGCACCCTTCAAAGAAGGATCCCTTTTCTCCTATCCTTAAAGGAAGGTTCCCTTCCCTCTCATCCTTATAGGAAGTTTTCCTTTCCTCCCATCCTTAAAGGAAGGTCCCCTTCAATCCCATCCTTAAAGGAAGGTCCCCTTCAATCCCATCCTTAAAGAAAGTTTCACTTCCCTCCAATCCTTAAATGGTCCCCTTCCCTCCCATCCCCTTCCCTCCCATCCTCAAAGGAAGGTTTTCTTCCATTTTCTAAATGGAAAATGTTGTCCCCTATAATAAAAAAAAATCCTCCCCTTTCTATTTTAAAAGGAAAACTCCCAGTACTCACATTAAAAAAAAAGGAAACTCTATCCCTTTCGTAACTAAAATGAATATCATCTCTCCTGTCATTGTAAAAGGAAAACTGTCCTTTCATTCTAAATAGAGGTTTTCCCCTTCACAATACAAAATTTACACTAGACGTCCTACTCTACCTTTTTAAAGGGAAAACTCATCCTCTTGCCTTCGAAGTTGAATACTCTCCCCTCTCCCTTCCTGAAAGTAAAATCACCTTCCCTACAATTCTAAATGGAAGGTTCCTTCCACTCTCAAACTAAACATAATACTCCATTCACTCTACTTCTAAATAGAAAGCTTCTTCCCATCCCTTTTAAAATTGAAGAGTCCCCTCCAATCCCGTTTTAAAACGAAGTCTTCCCCCTCCCCTTTTAAAAGAAATCCTCCCCTCTCGTTTTAAAAGATTTCTTCCTATCCCCTTTTAAAACAAACCCTCCGTTTTTTTTTATTATGAAATTAAAACTCTTTCCCTTCCCATGAAAAAAATTATAGTATTTTCATCACCAATAACAAAAGGTAAACTGCCCCACCATCCCTTCTGATAAGAAATACAATACCCTTCCATTTTTTTTTATAAGAAAAATCCCTTCACTCATTTAAAGTGGAAATGCGTCTCCCTGCCTCCCAATTCTGAAAAGCTAAACTACTCCCTAATCCTTATAAAAGAAAAAAAAAACATCTCATTATAAAAATGAATTCTCCATTCTAAAACAAGAACTCCATCCCTTCACATTCTAAAAAGAAAATCCCTCTTCCAATTCTCATATGATTGCTTCCTCCATTCATATTCTAAAAGGAACACTCCCTCCACTCTCCTAGTAGGTGAACTCCTACCCCAATCATTCTAAAAAAGAAAAAAAAAGATCATTCCCTCACCAATTTTCTGAAAACAGAACCTCCCCCTCTCCCTTTAAAGAAAGAATTCCTTCCCTCTGCTTCTAAAGCGAGAATATCCCCCATCCTCCTAAAAGGAGAATTTCCCTTCGCCTTCTAAAAAGAGAATTCCCCATCTCCTTCTAAAGAGAAAATTCCCACCCCTCTTCTTCTATAGAGAGAATTCCCTCCCCTCTTCTAAAGAGAGAATTCCCTCCCCTCTTCTAAAGAGAGAATTCCCTCCCCTTCCCTACAGAGAGAATTCCCTCCCTTCTCTTCCTAAAAAGAGAATTCCTCATCTCATTCTAAAGAAAAAATCCTCAATCTCTACTCCTTCCAAAGAAAGAATTCCCTCGCCTCTCCTAGAGAGAAATCCCTCTCCTCTTCTAAAAAGAGAAATCCCTCCCCTCTCTTAAAGAAAAAAAGAATTTCCTCCCCTCTTTTAAAGAGAGAAATGCCTCCTCTCTCCATCTAAAGGGAAAATTCACTCTCCTCTGCTTCTGAAGAGAGAACTCCCTCCCCTATCTTTCTAAAGAAAGAACTCCCTCCCCTCTCATTCCAAAGAAAGACCTCCCTCCCATTTCCTTTTAAAGAGAGATCTCCCACCCCTCACCTTCTAAAGAGAGAACTCCCTCCCCTCTCTTTCTGAAGAGAACCCCCCCCCCCCCCCCTTCTCCTTCTAAAGAGAGAACTCCCTCGCCTCTCCTTATAAAGAGAGAACTCCCTCACCTCTTCTTCTAAAATGCAAACTCCCTCCCCTCTCTTTCTGAAGAGAGAATTCGCTCCCCTCTCCTTCTAAAGAGAGAACTCCCTCCCCTCTCCTTCTAAAGAGAGAACTCCCATCCCTCTCTTTTTAAAGAGAGAATTCCCTCCCCTCTCCTTTTACTGGAAGAACTCCCTCCCCTCTCCTTCTAAAGAGAGAACTCCCTCCCTTCTCCTTGCAAAAAAAGCTCTCCCTCCCGTCTCTTTCTAAAGAAAGAATCCCCCCTCTCTTTCTAAAGAGAAAATTCCCTACGATCTTCTTCTATAGAGAGAACTCCTTCCCTACTTGCTTCTAAAGAGAGGACTCCCTCCCTTCTTCTTCTAAAGAAAAAAATCCCTACCATCTCTTTCTTAAGAGAGAATTCCCTCCCCTCTCCTTCTAAAGAGAGAAATCCCTCCCCTCTCCTTCTAAAGGGAGAGTACCCTCTCCTCTGCTTCTGAAGAAAGAATTCACTCTCTTTTCCTTCCACAGAAAGAACTCCCTCCTCTCTCATTCTAAAGAGAGATCTCCCTCCCCTCTCTTTCTACAGGGAAACATCATTCCCTTCTCCTTCTAAAGAGAAAATTGCCTCCCCTCTCTTTCTAAAGAGAAAATTCCCTCCCTGATCCTTCTTAAAAGAGAACTCCATCCTCTCTCCTTCTAAAGAGAGAATTCCCTCTCCTCTCTTTGTATATGGAGAATTCCCGCCCCTCTATTTCTAAAGGGAGAATTCCTACCCTCTCCTCCTGAAGAGAGAATTCCCTCCCCTCTCCTTATAAAGAGAGAACTCCATTACCTTTCCTTATAAAAAGAGAACTCCCTCACTTCTCTTTCTAAAGAGAAAATTCCCCCACCTCTCCTTCTGAAGAGAGAACTCCCTCCCCTCTCTTTCTAAAGGGAAAATTCCCTCCCCTCTCTTTCTAAAGAGAGAACTCCCTCCCCTATCCTTCTTAGGAGAGACTTCCCTCTCCTCTCATTCTAAATGGAGAATTCCTTCCCCTCTCTTTCTGAAGGAAGAATTCCTACCCTCTCCTTCTAAAGGGAGGACTCCCTCGCCTCTTCTTCTAAAGAGAGAACTCCCTCACCTCTCCTTCTAAAGAGCGAACTACCTTCCCTCTCTTTCTAAAGAGTGAATTCGCTCCCCTTTCCTTGTAAAGAGAGAAACTCCCTCCCCTCTCTTTTTAAAGAGAGAATTCCCTCCCCCTTCTACTTCTGAAAGAACTCACTCTCCTTTCTTTCTATAGTCTATTTCTTTGAGCGAGGCAGATTCGCACCGACTCGCAATTGTGCCCTTTTAGCTCAGAGAAGTATCCTGAACGCTGATAGGTTAGAATTATCTTGTCCAACCAATCAGCGATCAGGAAACTTTTCCGAGCTAAACGTGCACGCTACGAGTCTGTGCAAATATGCCTCGCTAAAAGAAATGGATTATAGTGATAGAACTCCTTGACATATCCTTCTAAAGAGAGAACTCCCTCCCCTCTTCTTCTAAAGAAAAAAACCCTTCCCCTCTCTTTCTTAAGAGAGAATTTCCTCCCCTCTCCTTCTAAAGAGCGATATCCCTCTCCTCTCATTTTAAAAGGAGAGTACCTCTCCTCTGCTTCTAAAGAGAGAACTCCCGCCCCTCTCCATCTAAAGAAAAAATCTCCCTCCCCTTTCATTCTAAAGAGAGAACTCCCTCCCCTCTTCTTCTAAGGAAAGAACTCACTCACCTTTCCTTCGATAGAAAGAACTCCCTCCCCTTTCATTCTAAAGAGAGATCTCGCTCCCCTCTTCTTAAAAAGAGAAAACTCCCTCCCCTCTCTTTCTAAAGGGAAACTTCACTCCCTACTCTTTCTAAAGATAAAATTGCCTCACCTCTCTTTCTGAAGAGATAATTCCCTCCCCTCTCCTTCTTAAAAGAGAACTCCCTCCTCTCTCCTTCTAAAGAGAGAATTCCCTCTCCTCTCTTTCCAGAGGCAGAATTCCCGATCCTCTCTTTCTAAAGGGAGAATTCCTACCCTCTCCTTCTAAAGAGAGAACTCCCTTCCCTCTCCTTATAAAGTGAGAACTCCCTCCCCTCTCTTTCTAAATAGATATCTCCCCTCCCCTCTTCCCCTAAAGAGAGATCTCCCTCCTTCTCTTTCTAAAGGGAACCTTCCCTCCCTCCTCCTTCTAAAGAGAAATTCCCTACCCTCTCTTCCTGGAAAGAAAATTCCTTCCCCTCTCCTTCTTAAAAGAGAACTCCATCCTTTCTCCTTTTAAAGAGAGAATTCCCTCTCTTCTCTTTCTAAATGAAGTATTCCATCCCCTCACTTTCTGAAGGGAGAATTCCTAACCTCTCCTTCTTAAGAGAGAACTCCCTTCCTTCTCCTTATAAAGAGAGAACTCCATTGCCTCTCCTTATAAAGAGAGAATTCCCCAACCTCTCTTTCTAAAGAGATAAATCCCTCACCTTTCCTTCTAAAGAGATAACTCCCTCCCTTCTCTTTCTAAAGAGATAACTCCCTCCCCTCTCTTCCTAAAGAGAAAATTCCCTCCCCTCTGATTCTAGAGATAGAACTCCCTCCCCTCTCCTTCTAAAGAGACAATTCCCTCATCCTTCTAAAGAGAGAACTCCCTCATATCCCTTTAAAAAGAGAGAAATCTCTCCCTTCTCTTTCTAAAGAGAGGTAACCTCCCCTCTCCTTCTAAAGAGAGAACTTCCTCCCCTCGTCTTCTAATGAAAGAACTCCTTCCCCTCTCTTTCTAAAGAGAAAATTCTCTCCCCTCTACTTCTAAAGAGAAAACTCCCTCCTCTCTCCTAAAAAGAGAACTCCCTCCCCTCTCCTGATAAAAGAATTCCCTTAACCCTCCTTCTAAAAAGAGAATTCCCCTTTCCTTCTAAGGAGAAAATTCTCTCCCCACCCCTAAAGAGAATTCCCTGTTCCCTCCTTTTAAAGAGAGAACTACCTCCCCTCTCATAAAAAAAACATTTCCCTACCCTCTCCTAAAAAGAGAACTCCCTACCCTCCCCTTCTAAAAAGAGAATTCCTCCCTCTAATTATAAAGAAAAATTCTCCTCTCCTCTACTAAAGAAAATTCTCCTCTCCTCTACTAAAGAAAATTCTCCTCTCCTCTACTAAAGAAAATTCTCATTCCTATCCTAAAGAAAATTCCCATTTCTCTCCTAAAAAGAATTCCCTCCACTCTCCTAAAAAGAGAATTCCCTCCCCTCTCCTGAAAATAGAATTCCCTCTCCTCTCCCTCTAAAGAGATAATTCCCTCCCCTTTTCTTTTAAAGAGAGAACTCCCTTCCCCTCTCCTTCTAAAGAGAGAATTCCCTCACATCTCCATCTAAAGAGAGAAATCACACCCCTCTCTTTCTAAAGAGAGGATTTCCTCCCATCTCCTTCTAAAGAGAAGACTCCCTCCCCTCTCCTAAAAAGAGAACTACCTCCCCTCTCCTAATAAGAGAATTCCCTTCCCTCTCCTTCTAAAAGGAGAATTCCCCTTCTACTTCTAAAGAAAAAATTCCCTACCCTCTCCTAAAGAGAATTCCCTCTTCTCTCCTTCTAAAGAAAGAACTGCCTCCCCTCTCATAAAGAGATATTTCCCTAACATCTCCTAAAAAGAGTATTCGCTCCCCTCTCCTTCTAAAAAGACAATTCCCCTCTAATTCTAAAGAAAAATTCCCTCTTCTCTCCTAAAGAAAATCTCCGTTCCTCTCCTAAAGAGAATTTCCTCCACTCTCCTTAAAAGAGAATTCCCTCCCCTCTCCTAAAACTAAAATTCCCTCTCCTCTCCCTCTCAAGAGAGAATTTCCTCCCCTTTTCATTAAAAGAGAGAACTCCCTTCCCCTCTCCTTCTAAAGAGACAACTGCCTCTTCTCTCCTAAAAAAAATCCCCTCCCCTCTCCTAAATAGAGAATTCCCTCCCCTCTCCTTTTAAAGAGAGTATTCTTCCCCACCTCCTTCTATAGATAGAACTCCTTCCCCTCTCCTAAAAGTAGAATTCCCTCACCTCTCCTTCTATAGAGAGAATTCCCTCCCCTCTTCTAAATAGAGACTTCCCTACCCTCTCTTTCTATAGATATAATTCCCTTGCCTCTCCTTCTATAGAGAAAAATTCCATCCCCTCCTCTAAGAAAACTTCCCCTCCCATCTCCTTCTATAGGGAGAATTCCCTCACCTCTCCTTCTAATTATAGAATTCCCTCCCCTCTCCTTCTATAGAGACAACTCCGTCCCCTCTCCTAAAAAAGAAAATTCCCTCACCTCACCTAAAAAGAGAATTTCTCCCCTCTCCTTCAATAGAGAGAACTCCTTCCCCTCTCCTAAAGAGAGAATTCCCTCCCCTCTCCTTCTATAGAGAGAACTCATTCCCCTCTTCTAAATAGAGCATTCCCTCGCCTATCCCTCTATAGAGACACCATCCCCTCGCCTAAAAAGAGAATTCCCTCACCTCTTCTAAAAAGAGAATTCCTTCCCCTTTCCTTCTAAATTAAGGACTCCTTTTTCTCTCATTCTAAAACAATAACCCTTTCTGTCCTCATCTCCCATTCTAAGAAGAACACCTTCTCCCCTTCTAATATAAAAGGAAATCTTACTTACCTTTCCTCCTATATGGTAAGATGTATTTCGTGGAGTCAGCCAACGTAAATCCTTAGGATAAAACATGCAAGTGAAAGCAATAATTTTGGTTTTATAGTGTTATGAACCCATAAAACTATATTAGTATGAAATATTATTAAAAATATTTCACATTCTGATTCATAGATAAACTTATATAAGAAAGATTACGTTATTACAATATGATAAAATATGTTCCCTCTTTCATCATAAGCCATCGAAAATTCCCATAATAGAATTCTATATTGGATATAAGGATATAATGGACCATCTGGATAGTGTAAAATGATCATATTTCAATTCCCCAATGGTATGTACTTGCCCCCCTACCTGTTCATTTATTTATTTGTTTGTGAGTAATTTTACACAAAAACTACTATACCGATTTTGACCAAACTTGGGAGTCATGTTGGGTATACCTCAAGGATGAATCTAACATTTTGGATAAAGTATTTGCAAGTACAAGTACGTTGTAGTACTTTGAAAATTATGGCAACATTAAGTAAATGTAAAATATTCCGTTAGTTTGTGTTGCTTATGAACAACATTACGTCAAAAATAATGAACCAATTTCAACGATACTTGGTGGTCATGTTGGGTATGACCCAAGGACAAATCCATTAAGTTTTGTAGAAAATACATCGAAGTACATGTACGCAGGGGAGTTAAAAAAAAGAGAAAGAATAAGACTGCTTGGCAAGGCGAAGGCATACTTTCTACCGAGTGCTCCTTGTTCATTATTGTTTATACATTATGCTAGCAAGAATTATATTATAAGTATAAATTATTGGCCACCATCTGTAACTTTTATGGCTTAGTCTTACTTTTATCACCAATATAACATTTGTATCAACGCCACTGTACCTTAAAACAAAGAAAAAAAAGTTTCACATTTTTTTTTCAGATTTGACAGCGAACATTTTGGATTATCTAATTTTTCTCAATTCACCCCAAAGGAGTGACATCTCTACACTCACCCAGATATTTTTATAAACAAACTCTAGATGAATAATCTGCTTTGAAAAATATCAATCAAACAGGGTCCATACCCCTCTACTACCGGACTAAAACGGTAATAACCCCATATCCATGCAAACATTCATTAATTCTAGTGTTTAGTGTATGAACAAAACTATTTCTATATGTACGCTAAACGTAAACTTTTGACATTCTTCAACAGCTGTGAAACAATGATCTAGATCAAGGAACTTTTTGGGAAGTTTATTGTTGTAGAAATTAAAATGCTTTTTCAGATTAGATAACGTAGTATATGGAGGAAATCTAACACTATGAACGATATGCTGTGATGAAAATACATAAATTATACTTATCTTCCATAGGAAATTAAAAGGGACATTTGAATAATAATAATAATAATAATAATAATAATAATAATAATAATAATAATAATAATAATATTATTATTATTATTATTATTATTATTATTATTATTATTATTATTATTATTATTATTATTATTATTATTATTATTCATTGATAAGCTACAAGGTCAGGGGCCCCAACAGGGATAATAGCCCCGTGTAGAAAGGAAACAAGGAAAATTTGAATATTCTAAGAACAGTAATATTAAAATAAATATTTCCTATACAAACTATAAAAAACTTTAACAAAACAAGAGGAAGAGAAATTAGATAGAATAATAGGCCCGAGAGTACCCTCAAGCAAGAGAACTCTAACCCAAGACAGTGGAAAACCATAGCACAGAGGCATGGCACTACCCAAGACTAGAGAACAATGGTTTGATTTTGGAGTATCTTTCTCCTAAAAGAGCTGCTTACCATAGCTAAAGAGTCTCTTCTACCCTTACCAAGAGGAAAGTAGCCACTGAACAATTACAGTGCAGTAGTTAACCACTTGGGTTAAAAGGAATTGTTTGGTAATCTGTAAAGAATAGGCCAGACTATTCCGTGTATGTGCAGGCAAAGCGAAAGAACCGTAACCAGAGAGAAGGGACCAATGTAGTACTGGCCAGTGAAATTACCCCATAACTCTCTAGTGGTAGTATCTCACCGGGCGGCTGGTGCCCTGACCAACTTACTCCCTTATAATATATATATAAAAAATTGTGTGCTAAGAATTGAGATTTTATTTATTCACAAGATAAATGAGAACTCTGATAATTAATAGCATTATACTGTTTATAACCTAGTTATTTATTCATTACACGGTAAGGGAATCTAAGCTATATGGTAATGTGATGAAAATACATAAAAATTATACTCATTTTCCATAGTAAATTAAATGGGACATTTGAAAATCTACAGTATGATAAATAATTACAATATTTTATTCGACATACGATAGGTTGAATATATACTATAATAAAAAAAGTCAAAGATTCATTAGGGCCAAAATATTTTTGTCATTGGATGAAATGTGTTACATTGCTATGAAATGAATGCATAAATTGGGTTCATCAAAGCACGTTTCAGACCTGAATCATTTTATGAACAACTAATAACAATTAATTGAATCGTGGCGAGCTATGTCCATTACCGTTGGGACCGATAATATAGTTTTGATAGCATATCAAAAATGGGGTTCCTGCTGTACTGAATATGGAACTGAAATAAAAAAAAAGGGGGGGGGGTTAATTATACGTCACTTTCAACCAACCGTTCATTTGTTTTGATACAAATTTAGAGCATCGTGGATTTTATTTTGGAAAAATATATGATCTTACATTGCAGAGAAAGTATAAAACTATTTATTTTTATATAATTTATCTATTATTCTTCTTTTTTATAGTAAATAAGTTATGAAGTTACATCACAATGTATCATTTCGTGAAATGAAGGCTAAAATAAAATTTGATACAATTTTTCTATGAAATTTTATTTTTACAAGGAAAAAGTCATGAAATGTAACAAAAATATATATTTTTAAAAATCAAAGCAGAAATAGATTTATTTTGATATGATCTTTTCATGAATTCTTAATTTTCACAGCGATTGTCATGAAATATAAAAAAAAAAAAATTGTCAAAATCAGGGCTGAAATTAATCTCTTGAATTTCCTATTAACCATACAGAATGAATAATTAGCAATCACTCCTCAGAAACGAAATGGTAAACTATTCAGGATATAAACCCTCCAATCACAGTTTATTGGTTTTCACATAGTATTGCAAAACTGCGTATTTTATAATTTAATAGTAGCTTATTAATACTATAAGTGTGTGACAGGAATCACTTCCTTTGAGCCAGGGGCGTGAAGATTGTGGTGGCCATTGTGGTAACGTACCAGATTGGTGATCGCTAAACTAGGTTCGAATCCCGCTCAAACTCGTTAGTTCCTTTGGTCGCTGTACCTTCACCATTTTTATGAGGTAAGGATGAGGTGCTTGGGAGCCTATACGTCTACCTGCTGAGTCATCAGCAGCCTTTGCCTTGCCCTCCTTAGTTTTAGCTTGAGTAGAGAGGAGCCTCGGGTACTGATTATACGTATAAATAGTCAGTCCCTAGGCTGAAGTATAGGCCATTGTCCTGCTTGCTAGGATAATATCACTGTCCTTTGCCTCTGCCCTTCATGTGTGGCCTTTAAACCTTTAAACTGTTACAGGGGTCGGCAACTTTTTGAACACACTGTGCCAGTTGTTAATCAATACTAATTTTTACTACCTTGCATGCCACTTGGTATATTTAGCACTACTATACATTAAAATCATAATTATACAGTATGTAATGACAATTTTAATCATAATGTATTTTCTTGAAGATGCATAACATAAATATAAAAATCTGGTGCATCTAGTATTTTTTGTAACAAAAATATCTTACATTTTAAGTTTGAACCTCATTATATCAATGAGATCCTTACCCTCAATTCCCAAAGGCCAAAATAGAAATTCAAGGTGAATATTTGGACACCTTGAGTTTCACACAACCCTCAGAGTGATCCGTTGTAAGCCCTCTGCAATGGGTGATGAGGATGTGCTCCATGTGTGAAAATATCTGCTCACGTTGATATGTGCATCCATATGCTTATGGCAGTGCAAAAGCTGCTTTCTTCATGAAATTTAATTTATCGGGCAGTGATGCCAAGGACCTTAAATGGAGGCTACATTATGAATTTTACTAGTTTCCAATATTTCTCGAAGATCTTTAAAGCTAGCTGACCACAATGATGATACCTGAATGTCGATCAACTGCATTTCCAACTCCTCAGTTTCCATCCTCCCAAAGGGAGTTGTATCCAAGTCACAGTATTTAAAGGTGTCTGGTCTGATTAAAAATGAAAACACTGGACCCTGTGTAGGAGATCTTGAAATCTGATTAAGACCTCACTCCAGTTCTTGCATGTAAAACTGAATTTCAGTAGTGTTGACAGGATGAATTGCAGACAAGTTCTTCAAGTTTTTAAATAACGGAAAGAATCAATTTTGATATCAGTTGAGTAAACAGCAAGCTTTGCAATACATGTCTTCCACATATCATACAAATCCATCATTGTTTTCCTTGCACCTTGAGTCATTTACAAATTTGGCGATGTTTAGGAGAAACATAAATTTCACAATCAAATCTCTGTCCTTAGCTCAGGAGAGTCTATGCCTTTATTCTGATAAGAATTTTGATTTCATTCAAACATTCCCAAAAAATCTCCAATACTTTCGAACAGCTTCATCACCAAACACTGCAGTGCAAGAGTATATCTGTGTAAACAGTGTCCACGTGTTCACGGAGGGCTTGAAACTACCCGTCCATATGAAAAGTATGTATCAAAAAATTTCATACTTTTGTAACATTATTCATCACCTTGTTGAGATCAAAGCTTGAGATCTTAACACAAATATTCTTGATGAACTATGCAGTGTAATTTCATAACGGGGTGGCCAATTTCATCACCAACTATCTTAGTAAAACCCTCGTTATTTCCTACTAACCATCTCTGCAAAACCCTTGTTATTTCTTAACCATCTTTGCAAAACCCTTGTTATTTCCTACTAACCATCTTTGCAAAACCCTTGTTATTTCCTACTAACCATTTTTGCAAAACCCTTGTTATTTCCTACTAACCATCTTTGCAAAACCGTTGTTATTTCCTACCATGGTAGAAACACCATCAGTTGTACTTTCAAAAATCTTTCTTGCCTACCCCTCTGTTCTCAAAGTGTTCAGTGAATACCTTCAGTATGTATTTTAGCTTGGTGGTGCCATACATAGATTTCAGACTATGTCTGGTATAAACAGCCAAGTGGAGAATACCATAGAAATACATTCTTTCTTCCAGGCCCACACTGATCACAGGTGTACTTGTATAAGTAACCGTGTGCTGCTGAGTTACATTAGATAGATTGATTGATAGATATAAAAATTGATATATATGATCATTCAAATAATAATGCAAATACAGCATAAAGATAAAAGTGATGATGAACAATACACATCTCTCTCTCTCTCTCTCTCTCTCTCTCTCTCTCTCTCTCTCTCTCTCTCAGTAATTGTTAGGGTTTTTCTTTGCTCATTCGAATCAAACGCTGTGCCGTAGACAAGCACTCGACGTGCCATGTCTGGCACGCGTGCCGTAGATTGCCGACCCCTTATAAACTACACAGAATTCTATGTGGTTAACGATTAAGACTTTAGGGTAACTAAGGAAAAAGTTTTGCCATCAGTGATATTTGACCAGCAAATCATCCTTATTTACATGCCAAATACCATTTCTCATCAGTTGGATATCGCAGATTCTTTTACAAGACTGAACTTAACATCACTTATAGAGACAAAACTGATGGGAAAATATATAGCTCTGAAGAGAGAGAGAGAGAGAGAGAGAGAGAGAGAGAGAGAGAGAGATGCGTCAAGTTTAATTCGATTTGTTCTAAATCAATCTTTTTTTCTTAATGTGGAAAAATCAGGGAAACAATTAGCAGCCCACAAAGGTAAAATAATCATGTATGATGAAGAATTTGAATTGTTGCTAATGAACCTAGGGAAAGTCGAGGGTGTCGCCCTGAGGGCTTTTCCTAGGGGGCGGTATCTCTTTGATCTTCGCATCCTTAGCTTCATCCTCCATGCCGTTTTGTGGGCGTCTTGGACTAGGCGATATGGTACAGAATATCATTCTTGTCTTATTTTAGTAAGTCAAGAGCTGAAAATAACAGAAATATTGGATTTTTTTTTCGCGGTCATTAGCGGCAAGTTACAATTTCTTATTTCACTCTATGGTCAATTTCACGTTCGATCTTCAGCTTAAAAAAAAAAAAAAAAAAAAAAAAAAAAAAAAAAAAAAAAAAAAAAGGACTTATTCTGAATATATTTTCAATATATTAGTATAATAAAAAAAAATGTGAATCGTAAATAAATCTCTGTTATTGGTCTACTTCAATACATATACTTGTAAACATTCAGTACGTGTACATAAAAACTACATCATCATCATTATCATCATCATCATTATCATCATCATCATTATTATTATTATCATCATTATTACTATTATTATTATTATTATTATTATTACTACTACTACTACTACTACTACTACTACTACTACTACTACTGTTAGTTGAGCTATAACCCTAGTTGGAAAAACATGATGGTAAATGCTTAAGGGGTCCAGCAGAAGTTAAAAATTATGTATACATTTACAAAATACATGCCATATAAAGTGATATATATATATATATATATACACATGTATATATATATATATATATATATATATATATATATATATATATATATATATATATATATATATACATATATATATATATATATATATTATATGTTATATATATATATATATATGTGTGTGTGTGTGTGTGCATATATATATATATACTGTATATATATATATATATATAAATATGTAAAACATATAATATAATTTGCAATGATTGTTAACTAAGAGATATTGAATGACTACTTTTAAACACTACACAAGTGAAGGGAATTTCTCTGATATCTTCAAGATACAGAGATAGAGAAAGTTGCCTCGCTCACATTTTATGTTTTGAATTTCTTACCAAATGTAGATTAGCTTAGTTTAGGTTCGGTAACGTTAAAAAACTAGAGACTTTCTTAGCGTAAAAATTGCAGATACTTTCAGTTTTTAAATCCCAAAAGTTTACACATACCTACCTTATAAGATTATTGACCCGGCGTAATCAAATAATTCACTCATCCACCTACTATAAACATCCATTTCTACCTAACGAGTCTCTTTACTTAGGCATAATCTAACATACGTCTACTTTCATTTATAATTAATACTTATAATCTTTTTAGATGTTTTCTCATCTATATACCAAACATATCCAATGCCGAATATCCATCAATTTACCATAAACTTAGTCAAAACCTTTATGATTCATGTATGGCATTTCCCTTCATATTCAATATGTTTTCATGATTTAATCATAGCTTTGCATCCAAAAAGCTTCTTTCCTGTATATATCATCTCTGTTCATACCCTCTAAATTATATTTCTTTTTATCTATACCTTGTATATATAAAAATTGTATCTATTTTATAAGCCTCTCTGCTTCATCCCCTTTTTCACTTTATCTCAACAAAACTCTGTGCTGCTTCTCTCTAATCAGTATAAGAATCAGACCCATCAGGATATATTTTAAGTTTTATTTCTTTTTTAACTGGACTCCATTTCAATCACGATGAGTGTAAGAAAAATATATATTGATTTCAATATTAAGAAAGAAACAACTTTGTCATATTAAATTTCCATTACATTTATTCTCAGAATAGGATTTCATTGTTATAAAATTTATGATTAGATCCTCCATTTAATTCAAATGGTTGAATAATAGACTATATAAAATTCACTCCATGTAAATAAAAAAAAAAAATTTCACATCAAGAGGTTTGTGTAGATTTCGACCGTTTTGTACTCATAAGTTTTTATTCATTTACTCATCTTTTTATAGTCAAATTTTCTAGCCGGAGATGAGAAAATTTGGATCCTGTACCACACATGTTTGATACACACACGTACTGTGACTGTATTTTTTTCTTTTTTTATCTTGTCACTTGCTCTTCCCTGAACGGTTAATAACCCAACTCGTATGAACCTGATAGTTCATGACTAATTATGTATGAATACTTGTGACGTTCTTGCTCACAGGTTCTGGTATTTAATCTCGATGTCTGTTTGATAAAGCAGTAGCATTCACCTGACTCTCAGTTACAGCCTGACTGCGCGCACGCACATTGGTGTGCTTCTTCGGCCATGCCGCCTCTGTGAAACTGGGGCCTTTGCCAGCGAGAATCTGTCGCCTAGTTCCAGCGTGCTGAAGTCTAATTTTGCATCAAGGGCATGACTCAATCAAGCACCAAAGCACATTATTTTCTCTTGGTGATTCCCAAGGACACTTTCCATGAAATCACCAATTGACTTTCCAAGCAAGGGTCTACCCCAGAAGCGTGAGATGCCCTAGAAAATAATCGCCATCGTCTCCCGCCCACGTAGCCAAACTTTTTCAGCTCTCTAAACAACCATTGGAGGGACCAAAAGGCGTTGCTTGCTATAAGGAAAATACGCTCTTTGGGTACATCGCTTACCCGAACTTGTACGCGCTGCCATACCCAATGTAGATATTTTGCCCATGAAGGACCTGATGACCAAATTCAACGCACTTATGGACAGCCACTAAACAGCCTCTAAGACATCAAGCAACAGGTCCACTCCTAACAACAAGGACAACTATTCAACATCGACCAAAGTTTGTGTGAATGGGGTATAACACAGAAGGCCACCCCGTTACATGCTGTAGTGACAACAAGACATCTCACCACCCACCATTTGTTCACGCCACATCCAACGACCTCAATAGCCACTTACCAATGACCATCAGATGCAGTTATGCTACTACCACTCCAGATTCGGGACTGCTGTGAAGAGATGTTCGAACAGTTGTCAGTGGCCATAAAATGTGTAAGTAGGCCACTGCTTGTAGCAGTGGCCTACCGTCACTAATCTATTCTTTATACATGATGCAGATACAGGAGTGAGATTTTTGGTAGACACATCTACTTGCCGTTCTCTTCTGCCAAGGCCACTCTCCAGGACACAACATTGTCTGTTTAAATCTGCTGACATCCACCTATTGCCTGCCAACAGATCTGCAATTCCCACAGATGGATATGATAACCTCACTTATCGTTTGGAAGCGTCAAATATCACTGAAGTTTCTCATTGCTGACGTTACATTGCCAATCCTCGGCGCGTATTTCCTCTCATATTGCCACCTCCTGGTTGATATCTGTTACCGATAGCTAGTAAATGGAGATTATCTATGCCTCTTTAAACCGCCACCTCTGACTTTACTCTCAACATCAGCACACCCATGGATGTCTATGCCCACCTCCTCACGTTGTAATCAGAAATCTTTGGTTTGGAACTTTGCCAAAAGCCCATGGTTCCCTTACACATCATCCAGAAGAAAGATGGCTACCTGCGTCCATGTGGGGATTACAATTGTTTGAACATGCAGACAGAACCAGGTTACTATCTGGTCCCTGACATCACCAACGTGACATCCTACTTGCATAAAGCGAAAGTTTTATCCACGCTCGACTTCCTGAATAGGTATTATGAGATGCCCACAATCCCAGAAGACATCACAAAGACCACCATCAACAGCCCCTTTGGTACGTTCACCAATTACTCCTGATATAGCCTTCATAATGTTGAAGCCCCTTTTCAATGTCTCATGGATGGCATCTTAAGGGACCACCCCTTTTGAGTATGTTTTGTGGATGACATATTTGTGTTAGCTTTCTCCGTAGAGGAACACCTACATCACCGACGCATCATGCCTACAACAGAACAGCCGTGTAGTCCAGTACGACAAGTGTACCTTTGGTGCCAATGAAGTATCATTCTTAGGGCACCAAATCGCTCCTGGAGGAATCTAACCAATTCCTGAGAAGTAGCAGCCATATAGAGCTTCCTCACCTCATATATCATCAAAGAATTTTAAGAATTCTTGGGTATGATAAACTATTATCACATTTCCTGTCAGCCATCGTTGCTACTCTTTCTTCTCTCTATGCCTTCCTCATGGGCAAGCCAAAAGACCTGAAGTGTGGTCCCCTTCAAGAAGCGGCCTTTTGCAATGCAAAGAATATCCTATCAATTGCTGCTACTCCCACTTTTCCTGTGCTACATGCACCTCTACTTCGTCCACTGATGCCAGCGACGTCACTATTGGTGCACTCTCGAGTAGGTGGTCAATGGCTTGACTAAAGGCCTTCAGAAGAAAACTGGCCAAGGCGTAATATGGCTACTGCACATAGCTGTCAGTCACTTTCACTTCTTGGAAGGTACGCCCTTCGTCATTTACATGAACCACTTGGCTCTTGTGCATTCATTAGCTCGTAGTCCGACGCCTGGTCTGCCTGTCAATGCCAACATCTCTCTGCTGTGACTGAATACAACACATCCCTGTTGCTGATGCCCTGCAAAAAAAAAAAAACACATTGGCTACCATTCATCTGGTATGGGATAACAACACCTCGGCAGAAGCCCAACGAAAAGATTCAGCATACCAAGCATGCAGGACATCCTGCACATCCCTTCATTGGGAAGACATCCTTCTCAACGATTCCAAATCCATCTTCCTCTGTGACATTAGTACTGGTAGACTAGACCATGGGTTTCCTGCTCCCATGCGGCGACAGGTGTTTGATTTCATTCATGGCCCTTCAAATCCTTCTCGACAATCTACTACACAGCTTATGAAGCCGAAGTTCATTTGGGATGGCATTACTAAGTATGCTAAGGATTAGGTCCGCACCAGTACTTCATACCATACTTCAAACGTACACAGATTCAGGAGTGGACATATTTCCATAACCTCAGTGTTGCTTTGCTCACATTCAAGTCAACATAGTTGTACTTCTACACATACCAAAAGGATATCATTACCTGTTTACCATCATAGACTGCTCCACATGATGGCCTGAAGCCATTCCCATGGTAACTGCAACATCCACCTCAAGTATATCAGCCTTACTTTCAGGACGGATAGCATGATTTGATATCTCTGAACATAATACTTCTGACAAAGGTACCAATTTCACCTCTCATCAGACAACCACCTACAACCCTACTGCCAATAGAATGCTTGAACGTTTTCATTGCACCCTCAAAGCAGCTTTGATGGTCCGGGTCCAAGGACTCCAACTGGTTCACCCAGTTTCCCTGGGTATTCCTGGGACTAAAGACCACTCCTAAAGACCCCCTGGATGTCTTGGTAGCTGAAATGGTATATGGCGACCCATTGGTCATGCTTGCCAATTTTTTTCAGTCTGCAACCGCCTCGGACAATTTCCAGCGCCTGTGTCCCATTGTGGGAAAATTTAATTGATGCCTTCAGACTTGCAAACTCCCAGCTAAGCAACACATACAGACAAATCTGCACTTGACACTGTACGTTTTCCTACACACACACACACACACACACACACACACACACACATATATATATATATATATATATATATATATATATATATATATATATATATATATATATATATGTGTGTGTGTGTGTGTGTGTGTGTGATAAGCGACACACCCTCTTATCCACCCAAGCTTGGACCAGGGAGAGCCATGTAATAGCTGCTGATGATTGAGCAAGTAGATCAATAGGATCCCCCAAAACCCCTATCCTTAGCTCACAAGGATGGTGAGGTTGCAGACAGTAAAAGAATCTACTAAGCTTAAGCGTGCTCTAACTCAAATCTGGCCGATGGTTAGGCAGGAATGTTTCCAATAAAGCATCATATCCATTTGTTTGCTGTATGAGCTATTTTTAATTAAATCATTTACCTTTTTAAATAAATATAATACTCTAACGATAATGTGGAAGGTTTCTATCATAAAAAAATAGGTGTTGTACCAACCGTGTTTCACACAATTGTACATAATTCCTTTTGTATATATTATGCTTGTATCTTCGCTCTTCCCTCGCACTAAAACGAACATGAAAATTCATGTCTGGTTTTTCCTCTGTAATATTGTCTGTCTTGTGAACTTGTTATGTCCTGTTGCCTTGAGGTTTTGTATATAAGGAGAGTGTTCTACAATAATATAACTCAGTCGTTTCCAACCTGCCTTTGAGTTCACAACCTTACTCGGCACCATCACATTGGTGACCCCGGATGTCGACTCGCTCCCACTGCCTTCCACCCCCACCTCCCCACCCCTCCATCGTTGGTACTATGACGGAGACGGACTCTACTACAGCAGTTGGCGCTGCAGACGCCCCATTGAAACTTTCACCATTCGCCACCGGAGAGGCGTTTGCTTGGTTTCAACGCGCTGAAGTCCACTTCCGTATCAGGGGCGTGACTCGCTCAACCACCAAAGCGGATTATGTTCTCGCGGCGCTACCCGAGGACACCTTCCCAGAAATATCTGACTGGCTTTATGAACAAGGAGACACCCCAATAGCGTATGACGCCCTCAAAACATACCTTCTGCAGCAGTACTCGCCGTCGCCAGCCGCCCGTATAGCAAAGCTTTTTCAGCTCTCGCAACAACCGTCTGGGGACCAAAGGGCTTCGCTTGCCCTCAGGGAAATGACCAGTATCGCTCACCTTCAACCTGCCGCAGACGGCTCTCCTCGTGAGGTGAACCTACTTCGTGCCCTTTGGATAAGCCGTTTACCCGAACCTGTACGCGCTGCCATACCCAATGTCGATAGATTGCCCATAAAGGACTTGATGACCAAAGCCGACGCCCTTATGGACAGCCACTTCAAGACCTCCATCAACGCCTCCACCCCTGACGACGAGGATGCCTATTCAACGTCAACCGGAGCTGACATGAATGCCGTAGGACACACACGCCTATCCCGTGACGTGCCGAAGCGGTGACAAAGCCGCCCACCACCCACCAATCGCTCGCGCCCCAACGAACAACTTCTACAGCCACTTACTATCTCCCATCCGCCGCAGTTTTGCTACTACCACTTCAGAAATTTGCCAAGGATTGTCAGTGGCCAAAAAACGTGTAAGTAGGCCATCGCTTGTGGCGGTGTTCTCCCATGTTTCTAATCTTTTCTTTTCACAGGATGCAGGAACGGGCGTGCGATTTTTGGTAGACACGGGTGCTTGTCGTTCTCTTTTGCCAAAGAAACTCTTCAAGGCACGACGTAGTCTGTCTACATCTGCCGACGTCCGCATAGTAGCTGCCAACGGATCTGCGATACCCACCTACGGTTACGAGAACCTCACATTATCGTTCGGAAACGGTAAATTCAATTAGAAGTTTATCGTTGTTGACGTCACTATGCCATTCCTCGGTGCGGATTTCCTCTCTCATTTCCACCTTCTGGTCGATGTCGCCCACCGACGATTGGTCAACGCAGACTCGTACTTGTCGACACCTCTTCAACCCGCCCCCTCTAACCTCGCTCTCCACATCAGCGCACCCACGGATGCCTACGCCCACCTCCTCACGTTGTACCCGGATGTTTTCCGTCCAGAACTTCGCCAAACGCCCACGGTTCCTGCCAAGCACGGTATTTATCACCATATCAAGACGACGGGATCCCCAGTCTTCGCAAAATTCAGACGTCTGGCACCGGAACGATTGGCAGCCGCCAAACAGACGTTCGCCGAAATGGAGAAAATGGGCCTTTGCCAAAAGGCCTCCAGCCCATGGTCGTCGCCCTTACACATCGTTCTGAAGAAAGACGGCTCCCTCCGTCAGTGCGGGGATTACAGGCGCCTGAACATGCAAACAGAACCGGATCACTACCCCCTCCCAAACATTGCTGACGTGACCTCCTACCTGCACAACGCGAAGGTTTTGTCTACGCTCGACCTCCTGAAGGGGTATTATCAGGTGCCTATGAACCCAGAAGACATCCCCAAGACTGCCATCACCACTCCGTTTGGTACATACACCTTCAATTACTCCTGTTTTGGCCTTCGTAATGCTGGGGCAACGTTTCAACGTCTCATGGATGGCATCTTAGGGGACCTCCCTTTCTGTGTATGTTATGTGGACGACATACTTGTGTTCTCCTCCTCAAAAGAGAAACACCTCCGTCACCTGCGCATCGTGCTCGACCGCCTGCAACAAAACGGCCTTGTAGTCCGGTACGACAAGTGTACCT
Source organism: Palaemon carinicauda (assembly GCF_036898095.1). NCBI lineage: Eukaryota > Metazoa > Arthropoda > Malacostraca > Decapoda > Palaemonidae > Palaemon > Palaemon carinicauda. The sequence continues at coordinate 93,669,435 of NC_090733.1, read as the reverse complement.
TTGGCGCCAACGAAGTATCGTTCTTAGGGCACCGCATCACTCCTGAAGGTGTCCACCCCCTCCCTGAGAAGGTAGCAGCCGTTCAGAACTCCCCCGTGCCCTCGACCGTCAAAGCTCTGCAGGAATTCTTGGGCATGATCAACTATTATCACCGTTTTCTGCCAGCCATTACCGCCACTCTTGCTCCCCTCTATGCCTCCCTTAAGGGCAAGCCGAAGGACCTGAAGTGGGGTCCCCTTCAAGAAGCAGCCTTCTGCAATGCAAAGAAGGCCCTATCAACTGCTGCGGCTCTCACTTTTCCTATCCCACACGCCCCTCTCCTTCTCTCCACCGATGCCAGCGACGTCGCTATTGGAGCAGTTATCGAGCAGGTGGTCAAAGGCTCGCCCCGCCCATTGGCCTTCTTCAGCAGAAAACTGTCCAAGGCAGAATCGGGTTATTCTACATTCGATCGAGAATTGCTGGCGGTGCACTTGGCTGTCCGTCACTTTCGCCATTTCTTAGAAGGTACGCCCTTCGTCATTCGCACAGACCACATGCCTCTGGTGCACGCCTTCACTCGACAGTCTGACGCCTGGTCCGCCCGTCAACGCCGACATCTCTCCGCCGTGGCTGAATACAATTGCACCCTCCAATACGTCCCTGGGAAAATGAATCCCGTTGCCGATGCCCTGTCAAGAAACACGTTGGCTGCCGTTCAACTGGGATTGGATTACAACGCCCTGGCTGAAGCCCAACGACAGGATCCAGAGTATCAAGCTTGTAGGACATCCTGCACGTCCCTCCGTTGGGAAGACTTTCCCCTTGAAGACTCCAACACCACCCTCCTCTGTGACGTCAGTAGTGGTAGACCGCGACCTTGGATTCCTGCTCCCATGTGCCGACAGGTGTTTGATTTCATTCACGGCCTTTCACATCCCTCGTGCCGTTCTACTGCACAGCTGCTGAAGGCAAAGTTCATTTGGCACGGCATTTCTAAGGATGCTAAGGATTGGGTCCGCACCTGTACTTCTTGCCAAACTTCAAAAGTACATCGACACACGGATTCAGGAGTGGGCACCTTTCCTCAACCTCAGCGTCGTTTCGCACAAATTCACGTCGACGTTGTAGGCCCCCTATCCACATCACACGGACATCGTTACCTGTCTACCGTCATCGACCGCTCCACTCGTTGGCCTGAAGCCATTCCCATGGAAACTGCAACGTCCGCCTCATGTACATCTGCCTTACTCTCTGGATGGATTTCAAGATTCGGTATCCTTGAGCATATTACTTCTGACAGGGGAACCACTTTCACCTCTCAATTGTGGACGTCATTAGCGAATCTCCTGGGCATCACCCTACATCAAACAACGGCCTACAACCCCGCTGCCAATGGAATGGTTGAACGTTTTCATCGCACCAAGGATTGCAACTGGTTTACTCAGCTTCCCTGGGTCCTCCTGGGACTAAGGACCACTCCTAAAGACGCCCTCGACGTCTCGGCAGCTGAAATGGTGTATGGCGACCCGTTGGTCGTCCCTGCCGAATTTTTTCCTTCTACAACCTCCTCCGACGATCTCCAGCGCATACGTCACGTCGTGGGAAAATTTACTCCGTGCCGCCAGACTTACAAACCCCCAGCGAAGCATCACATACCAACAGACTTGCACTCTGCAACACACGTCATCCTGCGCAACGACACCAGCAAGCCACCACTAACGCCCCCTTACACGGGCCCTTTCCTTGTGATCCGACGCAGTCCGAAATCATTTCTCCTAAACATTCGGGGCAAAGAAGACTGGGTCTCCATTGATCGTCTAAAACCTGCTTATCTTCTGCCAGATGACCCGCCTACAGTTCGCCTCTCTAGATCAGGGCGCCCTATTTAACATGTACAGTATGTCATTTTTAGGGGGGGAGCCATGTACCAACCGTGTTTCACACAATTGTACATAATTCCTTTTGTATATATTATGCTTGTATCTTCGCTCTTCCCTCGCACTAAAACGAACATGAAAATTCATGTCTGGTTTTTCCTCTGTAATATTGTCTGTCTTGTGAACTTGTTATGTCCTGTTGCCTTGAGGTTTTGTATATAAGGAGAGTGTTCTACAATAATATAACTCAGTCGTTTCCAACCTGCCTTTGAGTTCACAACCTTACTCGGCGCCGTCACAGTATAATGGAAACTTGACAATCGGTTTTCTTAAATGCTAAAATGAATTATTATAACTGAATTGTTGAGGCGCATGAAATGAAATTAGCTAATAAGAGAGATAATTTACCATTTTGAAGACCAAATTCAAATTTCAATTGTTCATTACTTCTCTTGTAGTTATTTATTTCCTCATTTCCTTTCCTTACAGGGCTATCTTTCCCTGTTCGAGCTATTGGGCTTTTAGCATCCTGCTTTTCCAACCGGGGTTGTAGCTTAGATCATGATCATGATGATGTTTATGAGGATGTTTATGATGATGATGATGACTTATTCAAGATTTTTTTCTTTAACTTTCATTCATCCAATAAGGATTTACACAAGCTGCTTTATGATAATTCCGAATAGACGATTATTATTATTATTATTATTATTATTATTATTATTATTATTATTATTATTATTATTATTATTATAAGCTAAGCTACAGCCTTATTTATCGTTGAGTATCTACGCGATTAAAATGCTTAAAATGATTATAATTTAAACAGAATCCATTTACTGTAGAACTCGTGTAGAATTTTGAACAAACTTCTATAGAATTATCAATTATTTTCAAAGTTTTATTTGTGCTGAGCTCTAGCCTGGTATAGGAGGATATAAATAATAAGCTAATTAGGCAACTTTAGGACGTTTCACCAAAGTTTGCAAATTAAAGTTAGAAGTTCTTTCACTGGAGCATCCCTTTAAAAAAAAAAATGGTAAGATCGTTCTGAAAAGGTTAAAGCATATAAATTCATATAAGGTAGTTTACAATCTTTTGAACAACAAAGTAATATGTTAAGTTGAAATAATCAGGTAATAATGAAATAAACAAATTATTGACTTTCCCATGAGCGTGAAAAAATAATTTTTAATATTATGTTATCTATCTAATAGCTGTCTGTGTCTCTGTCTGTCTGTCTGCCTGTCTGTCTGTGACTGCTCTCTGTTTCCAGTAAATCTTGTGATACTAAGATAGATAGTTTAGGAAGATTAAGGATAATGTATTATATTGTTGATAAACACAGGAAAAAAAACAAGCAAATTCAATTGGAGAATTGCTTATCAACACTAAACTGAATGTAACACTTCCAAATGTATCATATCGTCACATGTTATGAAATTATTTATTGAAGAGTTCACCACCTACATGACTTTAATATTTCATTATTATATATCGATTATTATTTTTACATGATCATGAAATATTATTACTTCGTTATTAAGTATACTCCAACCGGCATCAATGACCATTAATGTTATGATGCCAGACAATTACCAATCATTCATTCATTGTTCAGTGTTCTTTATTAATAATTATCTTTGCTTACATTCTCATTTTCTTTCCTTCCTATATCCAAATAATACATTAAACATAAGACGAATGATACTCCCGAAACGACAAATTTCTCGCCCAGATGAGATCAGCGTTTGGTTGAAATTACGCTAATGGTCCTTTGAGGCTCCACACGCGGTAATCGGTGACTATCACAGGTGTGGCTGGTTAATTAGTGCCGGGAGATGCTGGAGTGCAATGGAAATCGAGAGAGAGAGAGAGAGAGAGAGAGAGAGAGAGAGAGAGAGAGAGAGAGAGGGAGAGAGATTTGTTCTGGACCAAAGAAAAAAAAGTCTTAATTGAAAAATTTAAAACTTGGGAGTTTTGTGATGTTATGGTATAAAATTATTAAAATTGTAGGAGAAAGATTTTCTTGCTCTTTTTCATGAAAAATATAATTACAATACCACTTAAGGAATGGTCACCTTCATCCTAGTTTTCTATTTTCTATTATTGTTAGTTATACATATATACAGTATATAATCTGCTTGTTTAATTCAGTATGAAACATTCACATGCTGTGTGTAGGTCTAAATGGTAATTAGATATTTTTTGCATATTTTCATACCATATCATATAAATTCATCTATGATCAATATTGTTTCATAGTTCGAAATATTTTCAGACTATTTTGAATGTTCAGCTATAAGTTAGTTATTGCTCTCCAAACCGGTCTCATTACAAGACACGAATTCTCAACTACATTGATAAATCAGATTATCTAGAAAAAACGAATAATATTGTTGATACATTTTGATTATATGATTATCCTCACAATATCTAATAGATATGAGTATTTAAAAATGTTGAAAAAAAAGAGAGCCACAACCAATTTTCACAATTATTTTTTTTCCTATCATCACCTGTGTATTTACGTAAATGTTATTCAACGTATGTGGATATTATTTAGCTTATGTAGATGTAGCTTATGTATATGTCATTTAGCTTATAAGGATGGATCTTGTGTAGATTTAGCTAACGCAGATGTTATTTAGCTTATGCAGATGTAACTTACGTAGATATTTAGCTTATGTGGATTTTATTAGCTTATGCATAAAAAATTAATACATGCAGATGTTATTAGCTTAATCAATTGTTATTTAGCTTATGATGATATTATTTAGCTTATCTAGATACTATTTATCTTATGCAAATATAACATGCATACATTTTGTTTAGCTTATGCCGATGGTATTTAGCTTATGTGGATGTTATTTAGCTTATGTAGATGTAGCTTACGTATATGGTATTTAGCTTATATAGATGTAGCTTATGTAGATATAGCTTACATAGATGTTATTTAGCTTATGTAAATGTCATTTAGCTTATGCAGATGTAGCTTATGTACTGTAGATATTTGGCTTATGTGGATGTTATCAGCTTATCCATGTGTTATTAGTTAGCTTATGCAGATATTATTTAGCTTATCTAGATACTATTTACCTTATGTATATGTTACTTACATAAATTTTATTCAGCTTATGCCGATGTTATTTAGCTTATGTGATGTTATTTAGCTTATGTAGCTGTAGTTTACCTATATGTTATTTAGCTTATATAGATGTAGCTTATTTACATGTAGCTTACATAGATGTTGTTTAGCATGTATAGATGTTATTTAGCGTTTGCCGATGAAGTTTATGTAGATTTTTAGCTTATGAGGAGGTTATTAGCTTATGCATATGTTATTAGCTTATGGAGTTGTTACTTAGCTTATGTAGATTTTATTTAGCTTATCTAGATACTATTTACCTTATGTAAATGTAACTTACATATTTTTTATTTAGCTTATGCCGATGTTATTCAGCTTTTGTGGACGTTATTTACCTTATGTAGAAGTAGCTTACGTATTTATTATTTAGCTTACATATATGTAGTTTATGTAGATGTAGCTTACGTAGATGTTATTTTGCTTTTGCAGATGTAGCATATGTAGATATTTACTTATGTGGATGTTACTAGCCTACACATATGTTATTAATTTTTGCAGGTGTTATTAGCTTATGCTGTTGTTATTTAGTTTATTTACATATTTAGCGTATCTAGATACTATTTACCTTATGTAGACGTAACTTATATAAATGTTATCTAGCTTATGCCGATGTTACTTAGCTTATGTGGATGTTATCAAGCTTATGTGGATATAGGTTACATATATGTTATTTAGCTCATAAAAATGTAGCTTATGTAGATGTAGATTATGTAGATGTAATTTAGTTTATGTGCATGTTATTTAGTCTTTGCAGATGCAGCTTACGTAGATATTTAGCATATGTGGATGTTATTAGCTTATGCAGATGTTACTTACCTTAGTATATAATATTTTTCCTAATTAGATATTATTTACCTGCTGTGGATGTAACTTACATAGATGTTATTTAGCTTACGTAGATGCTATTTATCTTATATTGGTGTTATTTCGCGTAGAAAATAGCAGATTATTCTCAATCCTTTAATAGAATTTTAGGCAAACAATCTCATCCACAGAATAAAAGACTTGATCACAAATATTAGCCTAAGATACTTATCAAGATGACAACAGTTAGATGACTTTGCATGTAATCGAATGTATCTTTTCATTTACAAGACTTTGCTTGTCCTTAGCAAAGGAACTTTGCATTCAGATGACTTTGCGTGTAATCAAAAAATTAACTTTGCAGACTAACTAAATCCGGTCTACCTTTGTGAATATTTACCTTTTGTGCATTTATATTAATTTTATTTTCAAAAGTACAATACTTTGATAAATACTTTCGTTGCCTATGGTAACTTCCTAAATAGAAAATAAAATTTTAACGAAAATTTATCTAATTAAAATAAATTAAGAGTCAAATATTTTCATTTCAAATGCTAATGTGTAGGCTGAAAAGATTCTATTATTAAAAGTAAAAAGAAAAAAATATAAAAGTAATGCCACCGCCAACAGTTAATGGAAAAAAAATAGAGCAAAATTGTACAGAAAGATTAAGCATGCAGTGTTTGCGCTATTCAATATGGCTTTTCATATACGAATATTCATTGAAGCTTATGGAAATGGACGATCGTTTTTAGACATGATAAATGCCTTTACTAGAATTTATTATTTTTTTTCAGCTTTTATTCAACGCATTTTGGATATGGGGGTTATTTCCTACTTTTTATAATAGGATTATATCGGATAATCAACTTATATTTCAGAAGCTTATCTTAACAGAAAACTGGCGGTTAATATAATTTTCCTGAAAAATGTGTCAATATATATTGCACACATATTTATGTATATCGCACATCCTTTTTATTCCATGATTTCCCTTTTAAAGTTATGACCATTTACAGTTTTATATATTTAGCTAGCAAGTCATACAGTAATCTCTTCGATATGCTATGGAATATTTATGGTTTCTAAGCTACATCCAATGCAGATTATTCAGGATTTCGTAGTTTCAAGTATATATTCATAGTATTAAATTTATGAACAATATAAAATCCTTCACATTATGGCAATTCTGATCAAGTAAATAAAAAGGTTAAAATATGATATATGTCTGAAGTTCACGAATTGTAAAGACTTTCTCAACACAGGATTGAGAATGATGGGCAAATAAATCCTTAATCCAATTATTGGACAAGCTTAAGTTAAAACCCTTAAAATAGGTATTTCTGGAGAGAGAAATTTCCTAAAAGGACAATGGCAAATCCACACAAAAAGGGTCTCTCCTGAAAAACTTTTGTAGCCGGAGTTGACTGCAAAGAAGGTTTCCAGCACAGAGTACTAAGAGACAGCTAAATGGAAAGTTGGGGATTAAATACCGAAGAAGAAATAGAGCACAGCATTAGAAGAGACGTTCTAAAGGTCTTAACCTGCGATGGGGTTTTAAAGAGGAGCTGAAGGGAAAGGAGACAGATGAGGAAAGAACATAGGAAGTGAGCAAAGGGAGTAGAAGTACACCTTGAGAAATATTAATGGTTATTTTCATGATTTTCAAAATGTGTTTCAGCACTCAAAATTTTGTTAGAACTTCTGAATATTTTCATTCGTTCATAGCGTCTCCCATGAGGAATTTACAGCTGGCTTTAAATAAAAGATAATTACTCTATTTCATTTTGTTTTTCATCTGTCTTTGTTTTTAAACAAGTGATCAAAGCGAATTTATGTTTGGAAATTAAATATTTAAGATTCAAAATATATATCCTATAATATGCATTACAGATCAGTGGATCAAAAAAAAATTCCTGATAAGAGAAATTAAATAAATTGTTAATTTTATTTGTTTTCTCTGTGTGTTTGTTAGTACAGGTATAATTGCATGAAATAGAATATACAGCTTGATAAGGAATTTTGTCGAAAAGCTCACTATTTCCGATCTACATAACTAGCACAAACAACACAACCACCAAATAAAACAACTCTACCTACCCACCCACCACAACCACCGCCTCCTGCCCCCACCCCCCACCCACCCCCCAAGAAAAAAATAGGCGTAAAAATTATTCAATACCTAAAAGTTTCAGTTATTGCCTTTACCGTATATGCAATTTGCCACGAATTCTTCCTACTCAAGAAATGAAAGAAGGGAAACCTTAAATTACTATAATATAAATGTGTTAAATTTGATATTCACTTGGCAGTTTTAAATTATATATTTTCAAATTCAAATGGATGAGAGCTATTCATAGCCATGTATGAATTACTAGCGGATAATACGAAAACTACTGGTAATTTGCAGTCAATCTGGATGTTGAATTGGAGTAGGAAATGGGTTTTCCGATCTGTCTGTATGTTGAATTAGAGTAAAGAATAGGTTTTTCAATCTGTCGGGATGTAGAAATTGAGTAGAGAATAGGTTTTGCAATCTGACTGGAGGTTGAAATAGAGTAGAGAAGGGGTTTCCAATCTGTCTGGATGTTGAAATAGAGTAGAAAATGGGTTTTGCAATCTCTCAAAATGCTGAATTAGAATAGAGAATGGGTTTTGCAATCTTTTTGGATGTTAAATCTGAGTGAAGAATGGGTTTTGCACTCTGTTTGGATGTTAAATCCGAGTGAAGAATGGGTTTTGCAATCAGTCGGGATGTTGAATAATAATAAAGAATCGGTTTGGCAATCTGTGTGGATGAAGGATTAGAGTAGAAAATGTATTTTGCAATATGCCTGTATGTTGAACTAGAGTAGAAAAAGGATTTTGCAATTTGTCTGGATGTTGAATTAGAGTAGAAAATGGATTTTGCAATATGTGTCGATGTTGAACTAGAGGATAAAATAGATTTTGGAATCTAGAGCGATGTTAAGTTAGAGTAGAGTAAGGGTTTTACAATCTGCCTGGATGTTGAAGTATAATTGAGAATGGGTTTTGCAATCTAGTTGAATGTCGAATAAGAGTAGATAATAAGTTTTGCAATCTATCCGGATGTAGAATTACAGTAGAGAGTGGGCTTTGAAATATGTATGGATGTTGAAGGGTACAAAAAGGATTTTTTAAAATGTTTGGATGTTGAACTAGAGTAAAAAAGGGACTTTGCAATCTGTTTGGATGTAGGATTAGACTAGAAAGTTGGTTTCACAATCTGTTTGGATGTAGGATTAGACTAGAAAGTTGGTTTCACAATCTGTCTGGATATTGAATTAAAGTAGAGAATTAGTTTTGCAATCTGTCTGGATGTTGAAAGAGTAGGAAATGGATTTTGCGATCTTATGAACACTGATGTTGAAATAAGAGTAGAAAATGATTTTTGCAATCTGTCTGGATGTTGAACTACATTAGATAATGGGTTCTGCAAGCTAACGGGAGGTTAAAATAAGATTAGAAATTGGTTTCTCATTCTGTCTGTATGTTGAAATAGAGTAGAAATGGGTTTTGCAATCTGTCTAGATATTGACATTTAGTAGAGAATGGGTTTTGCAATCTGTCTGTATGTTGAAAGAGTAAATAATGTGTTTTAAAATCTCTCTGGATGTTGAAATAGAGTAAAAAAAAAAGGATTTTACAATATGTCTGAATGTTGAATTACAGTAGATAATGGGTTTTGCAATCTGTCTGGATGTTGGAATAGGGTACAAAATTGGTTGTGCAATCTGTCTAGAAGTTGAGATATGGTACAAAATGGGTTTTGCAATTTGTCTGGATATTGAAAGAGTAGAAACTGGGTTTTACACTCTGCCTGCATGTTAAAATAGAGTATAAAAATAGTTTTGCAATCTGTCTGGGTGTTGAATTAGAGTAGATAATTGGTTTTGCAATATGTCTGGGTATTGAATTAGAGTAGAAAATGGGTTTTGCAATCTGTTTGGATGTTGAATTAGAGTAGAGAATAGGTTTTGCAATCTGTCTGGATATTGAATTAGAGTAGGGAATGATGATTATGAGGCACTGCCACTAAAGAGTTATTGGGTCCTTTGACTGGCTAGACAGTACTATGTTGGATCCTTCTCTTGGGTTATAGCTCTTTTTCCACTTGCCTACACATATACCAAATAGTCTGGCCTATTCTTAACATACTCTTCCCTGTCCTCATAAACCTGACAACACTGAGATTACCAAATAATTTTTCCCTCGCTAAAGGGGTTAACTACTGCAATGTAATTGTTCACAGTAGCTACTTTCCTCTTCGTAAGGGTAAAAGAGAATTTTTAGCTATGGTAAGCAGCTCTTTTAGGAGAAGGACATTCCAAAATAAAACCATTGTTCTCTGGTCTTGGATAGCGCCACACCCTGTGTACTATGGTCTTTCACTGTCTTGGGGTAGAGTTCTCTTGCTTGAGGGTACAATAGTGCACACTATTCTATCTTATTTCTCTTCCTCTTATTATTTCTGTAGGTTTTTATTGTTTATATATGAAATATATATATTTTAATGTTACTTTTCTTAAAATATTTGATATTAATAGTTAATTACTCTTCTTGAAGTTTCCTTATTTCCTTTCCTCACTGGGCTATCTTTCCTGTTGTGGCTCTCGGAATTATAGCATTCTGCTTTTCCAACTAGGGTTGCAGCTTAGCGAGTACGTAAGTAAGTAAGTTAGTAAGTAAGTTAGTAAGTAAGTAAGTGAGTAAGTAAGTAATTAAGTAAGTAGGAATGTTGAGAAAGAATAAAACTTGATAAAACATGATAAAGAATAATAAAACATAATAAAAAGTAATGAAACATAAAAACTAGTAATAAATAATAAGAATAATTCATGATAATGAACAAATAATAATTCAAAATAATAATAATAATAATAATAATAATAATAATAAAAATAATAATAATAATAATAATAATAATAATAATAATAATAATAATAATAATCAATGATGATAATCAATTTATATAAATAATAAGGAATAAAGAATGGCACATAATAAATTATAATAAAGAATAAAGAATAAACTCTAACTCTAATGAAACTTATTACAAGATTTAAGGATGGAACAAAGACACACCTAAAAACAATAATATGAGAAAAAGAAAAAATAAATAATAAAGAATAAAGAATAAAGAATGATAAATAATAAAGAATGATAAATAATAAAGAATAATAAATAATAAAGAATAAGAATAAAAATCATAAAGAATAATAAAGAATAATAAAGAATAATTAATAAGAAAGAATAATATATAATAAATATTAAAGAATATTAAATAATAAATAATAAATAAACAAAAAATAATAGTTAATAAAGAATAATAAATAATGAATAATGAATAATAAATATATAGTATATAATGAATAACAAATATTAGAGAATAATAAATGATAAACGATAAATATCAAGTAATATATAATGAATAATAAATAATAAAAAAATTAAATGATAACAAACAATAAATAATGAATATTATATGATAAATAATAATAAATAATAAATGATATATGATAAATAATAAATAATAAATAAATAATAAATGATACATGATAAATAAAAAATAATTTATAATAAATAACGAATAATAAATAATAAATATAAAATAGCGAATAATAAACAATAAATATTATGTAATAAAAAAAGTAAAAAATTTAAAATAATAAATTATAAAAAATATATAAAAAATAAATAAAATAATAAATAATAAATAATATAATGTATTAAATAATAAATAAAAAATAAATAAAAAA
>NC_090733.1:93643895-93647344 GCF_036898095.1 Palaemon carinicauda | reverse complement strand
TATATAAAGATATATATATATAAAGATATATATATATAAATATATATATATATATATATATATAATATATATATATATATATATGTGTGTGTGTGTGTGTGTATGTATTTATATATATGTATATATATATATATATATATATATATATATATATATATATATATATATATATATATATATATGCGTGTGTGTGTATGTATATATAAATATATAAAAATATATATATGAATATGTATATATATATATATATATATATATATACATATATTATACATATATATATATATATATATATATATATATATATATATATATATATAAATGTATATATATATATATATATATATATATATATATATAATATATATATATATATATATATATATATATATATATACATATATATATATATATACATATATATATATAATATATATATATATATATATATATATATATGCTCGTATGTGTATATATATATATATATATATATATATATGCTCGTATGTGTATATATATATATATATATATATATATATATATATATATATATATATATATATATATATATATATATATGTGTGTGTATATATAAATATCTATAAATATATATATGAATATGTATATATATATATATATATATATATATATATATATATATATATGTATATATATATATATATATATATATATATATATATATATATATACATATATATATATATTATATATACATACATATATATATATATATATATATATATATATATATATATATATATATATATATATATATATATAAATATATATATATATATATATATATATATATTTATATATATATATATATATATATATATATATATATATATGCACGTATGTATATATATACACACACACACACACATATATATATATATATATATATATATATATATATATATATATATATATATATATTTATTTATATATATAATTTTTATGTATATATAAGAATATATATATATATATATATATATATATATATATATATATATATATATATATATATATATATATATATATTCATTCGTAAATATACACATATACAGTTCATATATACACACACACATATATATATATATATATATATATATATATATATATATATATATATATATATACACATATATATGTACATATAAATATATTGTATATATATATATATATATATATATATATATATATATATATATATATATATATTCTTATATATACATAAAAATTATATATATAAATAAATGCCGCGGGGGCATATAAAAATTAGAATAGCGCCAACGTTATCCCTGCGTGTCGTAAGAGGCGACTAAAAGGGACGGGACGAGGGGGCTGGGAACCCCCTCTCCTGTAAAAAAATTCCTGCGAGACATCGACAAGGAGATGGAGCTGGGGGGAGAGTGACTGCTCCCCGCACTCTAGTTTTGGGGTGTTTAAATGTGCGTGGATGTAGTACGATAGAGAGTAAAAGATGTGAGATTGGAAGTATGTTTAGAAGTAGAAGGATGGATGTATTGGCCTTGTGTGAGACAAAGATGAAAGGAAAGGGTGAAGTGATGTTTGGTGAAATGTCTGGTAGAGTGTCTGGGATTGAAAGGGGAAGAGCGAGAGAGGGTGTGGCGTTATTGCTGAGTGAATGGATGACAGGTAAAGTAGTGGAATGGAAGGAGATATCATCTAGGTTAATGTGGGTAAGGGTTAGGTTGGGTAGGGAATGTTGGGCGTTTGTCAGTGCGTATGGGCCAGGTAGTGAGAAAAGTGAAGAAGATCGGAATGAGTTCTGGAATGATTTAACTAGGTGTGTAGAGGGACTGGGTAGAAGGAATTATGTAGTTGTTATGGGTGACTTAAATGCTAGAGTGGGCGCTGGAGAGGTAGAAGGTGTCATTGGTAAGTATGGCGTACCAGGTGAAAATGAGAGTGGTGAGAGACTGGTAGACATGTGTGTTGAACAAGAGATGGTAATAGGTGCTAGTTTCTTTAAAAAGAAAGATAAGAATAAGTATACGTGGGTAAGAGTTGCCAATGGAAGAGTAGTAGAAAGGGCATTAATGGATTATGTGTTGGTAACTAAAAGAATGTTTGGAAGATTGAAAGACGTGCACGTGTTTAGGGGTATGGCTAACGGTATGTCTGATCATTTTTTGGTGGAAGGAAAATTAGTTGTAGCAAAAGAGTGGGGGAATAGAGTAGGTGGATGTAAAAGGGAGGTAGTGAGGATTGAAGAGCTAATAAAACGGGGGGTAAAATGTACATATCAGGAAAGGTTGAAAATGGCATATGATGAGGTGAGAGTAAGAGAAACTGGTAATTTAGAGGAGGAATGAAAGTTAGTAAAGAAAATTTTGTTGGGATTGCAAGTGATGTATGTGGCAAGAAGGTTGTTGGAGGCAGCATGAGGAAGGGCAGTGAATGGTGGAATGAAGGAGTGAAGGTGAAAGTGGAAGAGAAAAAGAGGGCTTTTGAAGAATGGCTGCAGAGTAATAGTATAGAGAAGTATGAAAAATATAAAGAGAAAAAGGTGGAAGTAAAGCGCAAGGTACGTGAGGCAAAGAGGGCAGCTGACCTGAGGTGGGGTCAGGGATTGGGTCAGTCATATGAAGAGAATAAGAAGAAGTTTTGGAAAGAAGTGAAGAGAGTAAGGAAGGCTGGCGCAAGAATTGAAGAGACAGTGAAAGATGGAAATGGAAGGTTGTTAAAAGGAGAGGAGGCAAGGAAAAGGTGGGCGGAATATTTTGAAAGTTTGCTGAATGTTGAGGATAATAGGGAGGCAGATATAATTGCTGTTCCAGGTGTTGAGGTGCCAGTGATGGGAGGTGAGAATGAGAGAGAGATAACAATAGAGGAAGTGAGGAGAGCACTAGATGAAACGAGAGTAGGAAAAGCATCTGGTATGGACGGTGTGAAAGCTGAGATGTTGAAGGAAGGGGGTGTGACTGTACTTGAATGGTTGGTGAGATTGTTTAATATGTGTTTTGTGTTGTCAATGGTACCAGTAGATTGGGTTTGTGCATGTATTGTACCACTATATAAGGGTAAGGGAGATGTGCATGAGTGTTGTAATTCAAGAGGTATTAGTTTGTTGAGTGTAGTTGGAAAAGTGTATGGTAGAGTACTGATTAATAGGATTAAGGATAAAACAGAGAATGCAATCTTGGAAGTACAGGGTGGTTTTAGAAGAGGTAGGGGTTGTATGAATCAGATTTTTACAGTTAGGCAGATATGCGAGAAATATTTAGCAAAAGGTAAGGAGGTGTATGTTGCGTTTATGGATCTGGAGAAAGCATATGATAGAGTTGATAGGGAAGCAATGTGGGATGTGATGAGGTTATATGGAGTTGGTGGAAGGTTGTTGCAAGCAGTGAAAAGTTTATACAAAGGTAGTAAAGCATGTGTTAGAATAGGAAATGAAG
>NC_090733.1:93626395-93628895 GCF_036898095.1 Palaemon carinicauda | reverse complement strand
ATATAGTTTTAGTCATCCCGCATCTGATAATTTGAATAAAACTGGGCGGGTGGAACAGATTGTGGTACCTTCTCAATTCAGAGTTTCTGTTTTGGAGTTAGCTCATACTCATTTTTTTTCAGGTCATTTGGGTGTGTTAAAAACTTTTCATAGCCTGGCTAGGTTTTTTGGTGGCCTGGAATTAAATTGAGTGTGAAGCAGTTTAACATAGTGTAAGACTTGTCAGGTTATGGGTAAACCAAATCAGGGAATCCCTAAAGCCTCGTTGCATCCCATACCTGCTATACGTGATCCATTTTCTGAGTTAGTAATTGATTTGGTAGGTCCTTACCCAAAACTAAAACAGGTTACATGTATTTACTAACTATCATAGAGCCTCTCACTTTCCAAAAGCTATACCTATGAGGCATATTACTTCCAAAGTTGTCTTTGAAAAATTATTGAATTTATTTTCCAGGTATGGTCTCTCTCGTGTAATTCAGACCAACTGCGGGACGAATTTCACGAGTATAGTAATTAGGGGTAAGGGTACTGAACTGGCCATTCAGCACCTTACCAGCATACCTTATCACCCGGAGAGTCAAGGGGTGGTGGAAAGGTTCCACCAATCCCTCAAGTCTGTCCTGAAGAAACATTGTTATGATCATGATAGTGACTGGGACAAAGCCCTCCCTTTTGCCCTCTTTGTTATAAGGAATCACCCTAACTCTTCTACTGGTTTAGCTCCTTTCGAGTTAGTATTTGGGCACAAGGTTTATGGACTATTGGAAATTATTTTTGGAATGCTTAAATCAAACAAGAAGGAAGAAATAAATGTTAAAAGTTTTGTGGAATACTTGAAGGGAAGAATGGTTAGTGCCTGGAAGTTTGCCAGGAAAAATTTGGAATGGCCCCAGTCAGTAATGGACAACCTTGACAAAAAGGTAAAATTACGTTCATTTCAACCTGGGGAGTTGGTATTTGTCCTGACTATGGACCCGGATAGTTTTCTCGAACCAAGATATAAGGGCCCTTGGAAGGTTTTGAGGAAACTGTCAGGGGTTAACTATGAAATTGAGGCTCCCGGTTTAAGCAATAAATGTAGAATAGTTCATGTTAATCATCTGAAACCTTATACTGGTAAGCAAGGTGATCCATTAGCGAGTGTCTGAGCCTGTGTCTGTAGTATTGGATGTGCCTCCCAAGGACTCTGACGTCAAAAAGTAGTTTAGATCATTCACATGTTAACAAACGGGAGGATGTGCTGAACTTAATTTATTCATTTTCAGATCTTTTTCAGGATGCTCTAGGTAGGATAAATATTTTAAGTCATGACGTTGATGTAGTTGATGCTTTTCCTGTGAAGCAGAGTCCTTACCAGCTGAACCCAGTAAAATGGGATTTTGTCAGTAAGGAGATAGAGTATATGTTGAAACATAACCTTATTCAACCATCTGTAAGTCCCTTGAGTTCTACTATTGTAATAGTAAAGAAAGCATATGGTAAGTTCCGCATGTATGTGGACTACCGTAAAGTGAACACCAATACGTAAAATCTTTCTTTTCCTCTCCCTCGTATTGATGATTGTCTGGATCCGATTGGTTCTGCCAAATTCATTACTAAGCTGGATCTTTTAAAGGGTTATTGGCAGGTTCCATTATCTGACCGAGCTCGTGAAATATCCGCATTTGTCACTCCGTTTGGCCTATACGAGTGTGAGGTTATGCCTTTTGGAATGAAAAATGCTGTATGTACTATTCAAAGGCTCATGAATTAGATAATTTGTGGTTTGGGAGGAGTGGAAATGAATATTAATGACTTGATAGTATATAGTAGTGACTGGGATACCCACAGGTTAAGGTTACATAAGGTTTTAGAAGCTCTTAGGTCCGCAGGGTTAGTTGTTAATTTGGCTAAGTGCGAATTGGACAGGCCAAGGTTTGTTATTTGGGTCATGAGGTTGGTTTAGATCAGGTGGCTCCGAAACAAGCTAACCTCAAGGCAATTATAAATTTGAAAAGGCCTGGTTATGTTAGAGAGGTAAGAAGAATGCTGGGCATGACGGGTTATTACCACAGATTTGTGCGTAATTACTCTAATCTTGCTCAGCCTCTTACTAGTTTATTAGAAAAAGGAAAAAAAGTTCTTGTGGTTGGATCAGTGTGAAGAATCTTTTAATTAACTTAAATCAGTATTAATTACTAACCCTATTTTGACTTCCCCAGTTTTTCAGAAGCCTTTTATTATAGCAGTATATGCCAGTGATTTCTGCATCGGAGGTGTTCTTTTTCAGAGAAAGGAGGAAGGTGTTCATCCTGTGTCTTACTATAGTGAAAAGCTAATAGAAAAGAAAGCTCTTTCTTTGGTCCGCGCTCTAACTATTTCAAGCCGTACATGACAATTTTTTCTTTTCCAGTTAAGATATGGACGGACCACAATCCTCTGATTTTTATCGAGCGGAAGAAGGAAGTAAATGAGAGGATTTTGCATCGGGCCCTTTTTCTGCAGGAATTCAATTTAG
>NC_090733.1:93621395-93623895 GCF_036898095.1 Palaemon carinicauda | reverse complement strand
ATATATATATATATACATATATATATGTATATATATATATATATATATATATATATATATATATATATATATACATATATATATATATATATATATATATATATATATATATATATATATATATATATATATATATATATAGTATGTGTGCTTGTATATATTTCACTACAATCCTTACAATGTACGATTCACTGATTACATTTTACACAAATTATTTTCTTGGTGACAATGTTTGTACATTTCCCATAAAACTTTTTGCACTTACAGCCGATTTCTGTTGTCATATTCCCATTACACTGTCTTATTTAGCACTGTTTTCTCTTGTTTGAGGTATTTGAAACATCTGCATCAGCATAAATATCAGCATCACTTTCACTGCTTCCTTCGGCATGAATGTTCTTGAAGGTTTTCTGAAGTTCCTCAGCTAACCGAAGAATAAAATCACGACGGGAAATTTGTTCACCTGTGACTTCTTTGTAGATAATCCAGGCATTGATACCAGAAAAATTCTAATATATCATAAAAAAAAAACTTGGACAGGCCATCTTCGTGAAGCAGCTTTTGTAGTGTATAATCTCGCCATTGGATCCACGACATCAACTCAAATTTCGAATTATTTTAGTAACTAATGGTGTCTGGAGTTCTCTTGGCATCATTTCCAATTCCTACCTTCTTATGGACTGTACTGAGTAAGAGAACATTTTTTTTTTTTACTTGCACTGATACACTGTCAAAGTGCACTGATCATGTTTTAGTATTTGTGGGGTGTACTGCTTGTCACAGATATTTCTTATGGAAATTGGGATCTCCCTTCATATACGGTTCACAGTCCCGACAAGGCTTGTATTTTTAGCAAGCAATTTTTCAGCTAGCTTCACAGATGTGAAAAAGTTATCAGTGGTCACATTTCTCCCTTTCCCTGTAGGCCTAGGCTATATGGTTCTGTGAGCTTGAGAACGACGTATTCCGAGAGTGGTTGGTTTGATGGACGACTCTCGTCTTTTCCAAGATAAGGGAATCCATTTAGAAGGTATTTTGATTTTGCGTCGGCCGCTAACCAAAATTTTATTCCAAACTTGTCAGGCTTACTGGCAATATATTGGGTAAAAGGACACCTGCATTAAGTTGGAAATAACTGTTCATCTACGGTTATATTTTCACTAGGCCTATAACAAGAAATACTGTTTTTGATGAATCTGTCCCAAACTTCTGAAATCATAGCAAATTTGTCAGTTTGCTTTCGATTGGATCGTGATGATCGAATATCAAATCTTAGGAATTTCATAATTTCCTTGAAACGTGCTCTTGACATTGTCTCTCGGAAAAAGGGAGGCCCCTATTTTACTGACCAAAGGTTTTCAACAGATTGTCCTTTTGCAAGAACTCCTCTGGCAAACATAATGCCTATAGCAGCATAATTATCTTCAAAAGATATGTTCCAAGTCTCATCATTTAATTTCATTCTCGCTTCAGTTTCTGTACACTTTTGTATGTGTTTGATAATGAAATCATCTATCAATAATCTGAAAGCGCTAAGAACTTGTCCAGGAAAAACTTGAAGTTTGGCAACGGATGTTGGTCCCGGTATTTCTCGTATTATGTTTTGGGCTTTAATTCTCCCGGCATTGACAAGATTCTGGTCAATACTTTCCCATCGTGTTCCATCCTTGCCAGTCAGAATAGTAGTAGAAGTTGTTTGAACATCTAGAGTATCTTCTTTGTTTGAAAGAGAAACAGTGCTTTACAACGGTTCGTTTTCATTACCACTATTGTCATGATAATCATCAGATTCAGATGAACTTTCTTGATTGGGGATATACTCCTTTTCTTCATCTTTAGATATTGGATCTCCTTCAGACTCAGATTCAGATAGTGTCGACAAATGTGTCACAATTTCATCATTCGACAGAGAGAGTTTGTTCGACATGTTTACCCTTTAGTACTTCAGGGGAAACTGACTGAAACAATATTATAACACGCCGCCAGACTTACAGGCGCCGGGAATACACGCTGCCAAACGTTTTGACTGGGGCACCACCATAATTACCATTGTATTGCTGCCTAGCAGTCAAAATGACCGTTCGGTCGTTCTAAGTATTACCTAATATATCTCAAAGGATTATAGCATGTTTTAATTTTCACTTATTATCAATATATATCATGAAAAGTTAGGAAAAGTCAATGAGTATCAAGTTTGTTGGGGAAGATTATACTAGCTCTATGCATCTGAAAATCAAAATGCGGTCAAAAAGACCGCTTGGTCATTCTAGTGATATATATATATATATATATATATATATATATATATATATATATATATATATATATATATATATATATATATATATATATATATATATATATGATAAATTTTGCAAATTTTTACGTGTTTTTCATATTCAAATAAGCCATATATATTTTTGATATATTAATGTCTTTCTTCGTGGCCGAATGGGTTAGTCACTGTCTATATAAGCTTGCCGACCAGGGTTCGATTCCC
>NC_090733.1:93613895-93618895 GCF_036898095.1 Palaemon carinicauda | reverse complement strand
TCGAAAAATAAAATAAAGAATTAGAGTTAAAGGATCCTTCAAAAACTTATATTTATATATAGGAACATTACTTCCATGAAGCTGATCCTAGAAATTAGATTTTCGAGATGTTAAAATAAACGAATAGTATCCGAAGATAAAACAAATTACTTACAAATTATTATGTAGTTTTTTATGCTTCAATAGGTATATATTTAGTTTAATAAAATATGTTAATATGAATCAGTAAATATAACGATTAAATTCAGGACTATTAAGCAAGTTTGCAAATAAGTGTGCAATCATTTCCATTGGTGAAATGATAAGAAGGCTAGGATCACTTTAGAAATAGACACCCATCATTTCGTTGTGACGTACCTTAAAGCCTTATCGGCACCTCGGAAGTTCGGCAATAAATGAAGTATATCCTGTGTCTAAGATGGTAAGAGACATGTCTTCGTTGCTGGCAAGACTTGAGCAATAGCGGTGATTTGGGCACAGTTCGTTGTAATTAGCCGTCCATTATTAATATAACCGTCGAGCTTGAAAGAAAAGCAACCGGCTCTATGTTGATTCCACCAACCAAACCAACTAACTGACTGGTACGAATTTTCCAAACGGACTCCACTACGACTGTCTCAGCTGCTCAGCGTTTTCTTTCCTCGGAAAACAAAAGAAACAAACAGTAGTAACTGCTCGTTAACAGTTGTTATACCTTCGAGACTTAAAGGGTGTTTACAGTCACAACGAAAATATAATTACATATTCCCTTTATAAGCTCGAAGTAAACATAGAAAAACTCAATTAAATTTACTAAATTATACTAATGATTACATTATTCAAATTAACAATAATTAAACCAAATATTAAACCTTTAAGAACGCATTATATAAGAACAATGATAAATAGAAGAAAAACATAAGTGATGTAATAATTTTACATCATTTTCAACAATATATATATATATATATATATACATATATATATATATATATATATATATATATATATATATATATATATATATATATATCGTCAAGTTTTCACTCCACTACTGAACATATTGAATATTATAAACTGTTTTTAGTAATTTCTTACTTTCTCTATGCACGCCCTCTGTTGATTGCTTTCTTCACTTTTCATCCTTCCTTGTCCAGAGCAAAGTCTCTTTTCCCATTTTTCCTCCTTTATGTTCTTCATTTTGTTTACTTTGGTACTTCAAATTTCTTGTTAAGTTAGGTGTATTCTTCCTGTTCTGAAGACAGTGTTCGTGGCTCTTTCTCCTATTACCAAGTGTATTTTGTTATTTAGATATGTTGAATTGTGTTGAATTATTGAATTATTTACCATATGTTTGATTATTATAGTGAAGTTTTTTGTTGAAGCTATTTCGTTCATGTATAAGTGCTAAGTAATTCATGTTAATTTCTATAATTAGTAATTAATGATTATAATAAAAGATTGCTGAGTTTCGTTCACCCGACCATGGTTTCGCACAGATTGGATTTTATTTTGGTGGAATATTATTTTTATTATGCTTCCTACTGAGTGTTACCTAAGGCCATCTTTAAGCTAAAGTATTTACCACTGAATACGAGGACATTCAGCTTAGGCATGTCATAATTTGGGGGCCTGTCCGGGATTCCAAATCTGTTGTGTGACTATAAACTGTTGAAATGTTTTTGGTGAATTTTTAAGAACTGTTGGTGAACGAAATGTCTTGATATTGTGCTTCTTTAATTTGTACAGTTAGTGCCATGCCACGCTGTTCTTCGCTTTCATTAAACTATGTTTGACAGTAGTTCCAGGCAAGAATACACCTCATCTCTCCTTAAACCAAGGTAAAGTATTTTTGAAGGATAAGTCGATAACAAGTGTTAATTGACAGGGATCTCTGTGTATATCGCCTCTTATGCCCGCCTCATTAATATTTTCCATAATAAAGGTCGCACTCGCTATCTTATAGTGATAAATTACGTTAATCTTACGTTACCTTGCACATCGCTGCTTAGCTCCCGACCTTTCGGATTAGCAAAATCCACTGTACTCCTTTTAAAGTCTTCTCATTGCGGAAGTATTAGTTCATTCTCGCACTTTTAGTGTACCTCGAACACTCCGTGATTCCAGACTTTCTGTAATTACTGAATTGCGCTAGTTTAACTCCACAAGATTAGACATGTGGTTTAGCCAGGTTGCTGCGTAAATCTTTAGGTAATTACCATTCTGTAACTAGCAGTTGTTATTCGTATTTAAATACTCTTCTCGCTGTCGGCTAGCGTTCTATTATAAATACAGTAATAGCGTTGGGCTGCAGTTACCTTAAATTTATCATTATAGGTTCTCGGTAGTGAATATAACTTGTTACGTTTGTTTACGTTAGGAGCAATGTATGTGTAGCTACTGATAAATTTATTTTATAAATATGAATACTGTTTGGAATGATTAACTTTGAGTTAATGTATTCGCGTTTAGTTAGCCATTCATTGTTAGGTAGGTAGGATTTGTTGTATTTACATAAGTGTTGTGTAGTGAGTAATTAAACCTTGTTCAAAAATGCCTTTTAATCTAGAGAGCTTTGCTGGAAACCCCAAAGAGGATATATCTACGCTCAGGTATGCTAAAAAACAGGATCTGCGTGACCTAGCAGCAAAATGTAACATTGTGGTTGATCCTGCTTATGTGAAGGCTAGATTACGGAGTAATATTTTAGATTTTTTAATCAACCAAGAGATTATTGCAGATGATGAAGTACAAGCACTCAGAATTGCAGCAGGAGTACTTCCGCCTGTTCCAGTAGATACAGAAGTAGAGAAAATAAGGCTTCAATTGCAGTTAGAGAAGGTAAAGGAAACGACCGAACGGGAGCTCTATCTAGAAGAGAAGAGAGCAGAAGCGAGAGAGAAGGAACAACAAGCGGAGATGAGACACCAGGTAAAACTCCTGTAGCTTTCTTAAAGTAACAGAAAGGAAGCCACACTCCTGCTACGTTTGAAGTTTTTAAAGCAAGTAAGCTTGTACCTGATTTCGACGAGAAAGATCCCGAGGTTTTCTTCCAGAACTTTGAACAAATCACAGAAACCTTAAAATGGCCTGTAGAATTCTGGTCTTTACTCATCAGGAACAAAGTTAAGGGTAAAGCTGCATTTGTTGCTTCACAACTGGTAAGTGAAAAAGACTATATAGTATTAAAGAAAATTATCTTGGATGCATACTCCATTACCATAGAAGGGTATATACAAAATTTTAGAAATTCTGTTAAAACTTTCAACCAAACTTTCGTAGAATTTTGTAGTGTCAAAAATAGGCAGTTGAATAAGTGGTTAGAAAGAGCGGGTGTTGATAACTTCGAATCATTTAAGAATTTGATTCTTCTAGAAGAATTTTTGAGGAAAGTGCCTACTCTTATCTCAACCTTCATTCATTTTAAATGTGAAACACTGGTAAAGAAGGCAGCTAGTCTCGCCGATGATTACCACTTAATCCATAAATCACAAAAGGGCCAAACTAACAAATCATCTCCTTCCTTTTCCAAATCTCCCCAGGTATCCTGTGCTTACTGCAAGAAAGAGGGCCACACTATTGAAAATTGTCCACTTCCCCAATGCAAAACTTCAAAGGCAAAAGAAGGTAAAAATGCCCAGTCAAGGAGCACATGCCATGTGACTACTCCGATGGAAGGGTTGCAGCCGTTTGAAGGATTTATTTGTGATGTTACTGTAAATGGTACTTCACTGAAGTGCCTCAGACTCTGGTTCCTCTCAGTCTATATTGGCAGACTTAAGTTCGGAGAATTTAACTTATACTAAGGAGTTTATAACCATTTCAGATTTAACCTCTTCCAGAACTCGGCCTCTTGCTGAAGTGGAAATTATTAGTCCTTACTTTACAAGAAAGGCTAAAGTAGCCGTGTTAAAGCAAGCCTTGCCGTGTTCTCCAGTAAAGCTGATCTTGGGTAATGATCTAGCAGGGTCACAGGTGAAAACTAATTTTATTATTTCAGATCCTGAATTCGTAATCCAAGAAGAAAGTAAGTCCATAGAATCTCCACCAGCTATAACTCAGGTTGTGACTAGGAATACTTCCAGGGCAGGACCTTTGAAAAGTGAGAGTAAAACTACTGGAAGAACTATGGAGGCCTTAGACTTAGTGAACGTAGGTAAGAAAGAGTTTACTGAGCTACAGAAAGAGGACCCCAGCCTTAGTGAACTTTGGAAAAAGGTGAGAATTCCAGATGAAAATCCAAAATTGCCATATTTCTATGTGAATAAAGGTATTCTCTGCAGGCATTTCAGGTCACACAGATTAATAATAACCATACTTGGAGGGATTGCCACCAAATAGTCATTCCTCAACCTCTAAGACTTCCCTTGTTAGACCTCGCTCATTCTGCAGAATCCCACTTAGGGGTCAACAAGACTTACAAAAGAGTAAGTGAAGACTATTATTGGCCAGGCCTTGGTAAAGATATTAAGAGCTATGTTGCTTTATGTCACCATTGTCAGGTTACAGGTCAACCTAACCAGAGAATCCTGCCAGCACCACTCCAGAACGTACTAGTACCCAAAACTCCTTTTTACAAACTCATCATAGATTGCGTTGGTCCCTTACCAAAGACTAAGAGAGGGAATGAATACATACTGACTGCTATGTGTCCCACTTCAAGGTACCCTTTGGCATTTGCAATCAAAAACATATATGCAAAGACTATATTATTTAACCTTAGGAAGGTTTTCACTGTTTTAGGATTTCCTTACGAGTTACAATGTGACCAGGGAACTAATTTTACAAGCCATGTCCTCAAACAAGCTATGCATACATTGAATATTCACAATGTTAACTCCTCTATATATCATCCACAGACAAATGGTGCCCTGGAAAGGTTCCATCAAACCTTGAAGAACCTTTTGCATAAGTACAGCAGTGAAACGGCAAATCATTGGGATGAGGACCTCGATCTCCTAATGTATGTTTTTCGATGCACTCCACATGACTCCACAGGGATATCTCCCTTTGGGGCATTG
>NC_090733.1:93602951-93608395 GCF_036898095.1 Palaemon carinicauda | reverse complement strand
GGCAGATTAGGGAGTCTGAGTCAGTGTGGTTGGCGGCCATTTTGTGGACATATCCGAAGCGTAAGCTGCCCTATCTATATATATTCTTGTTCCCTAAGAATTTGTGATATTTTGGTATATTTTTACCTACATAATATCATATTATATATTAAATATATGTATTTTTTTACGAAATTTCCAAGTACTCAAAAAATTACCTTTAGATATGGCCCCTGATATAAATGTAATTTACAAAATAATGAAGATTTTTTACATATTTCTATTTTAGGATAACATATGTTTATTCCCTAAAAAATTAGCCACTTCCTATTTCATTTGGGTACCCAAAAAAATTTCATGAAATTTGGACAATTTTTTTTGGCCAAAAAAAGTTACCCTTTTTTTCTCATTTCAGATCTTCACCTCCATGGTCTGACTTCATCCAAAATACATCAAGATGTGTCCTAAACATTCAAGAATCAATTCCTAAAAGGATTTGTTTATATATGTATAAACTTTTTTTTTATGAATTTTTATGTCAAGGTCTTTTTTTTTTTCTACTTAATTTTTTAAAATATTTATAATAAATAGTTTTTCTGCAGATGAGTAGTATTTATCTTTACAGTTGTTTTTAAGCATTCATTGAAGTTTTTTTTTGGCAAAGAAAAAAAGGAGGTTACTGCAAAAACTGATTTTTCAAGAATTTTTTTTGGCGTCGGGGTCGTTCGCGTCCGAGTATACCCTTAAAGGGGTGTCCGAGGACCGTAACCTATCCAGGGTTAAGCCTTAGGCTTATCCCTAAGTGGTTTATCTGAATTAATTTTCGATAAAACTATACTGGGGGTGTCACTGTACCTTCCTGTTCCAGTAAGTCTGGTTCAAAGAGGGACAGAACAACAGAGTTTTTTAGTCTGAGTCTGTGTTTTGTCTGGCTTGGGGTAGAGTCTCCCTCGCTGGCCTGACACAGACATAGGTGGCTTAGCCTCCTTAGGTCATTACCGAAGGTTTCTGTACGAGATGATTCCTTCTTTTGTGATCTACCAGACTAGTCCTCGTTGCTGTTCTCGGGGGAGGATAAGTTTTCTTTCCCTGGGAGTAGCAACACCTTCCTTGCTTTGGTTCTCTTGGAGCTGGCAAGTATTGCTGGCCTCCCCCCTTGGATCTCCCTTAGGCTAAGATAAGTTTCTTGGCTGCGGTGATCCGTCACTAAAGCAAGGTTGGTAGGACCCTCTTTTGTCCCTTCCCCCTCTATCTCCGTAATGGCCTAGCCATTACAGTACTGTACGTCATTCTACATCTGGACCTAGAATAGGTTAGGATGTGGAATTGACTCAGTCCCTTGCCGGCCGGCAGAGCTGCCGGCCGGCAAGGGTCTTCTGTTTTGAGTGCGGGCCCGGACCTCCCTTGGTCCCTCATCCATTCTGGCTGCAGAGTCAGACGGCATTGGTCAGGAAGCCTGAATTACATTCTCCCCTTCCTTGTATGCACTCTTTCGGATTGCCGGGCTTGGAGGTAGTGTACACTCTTATCCCGGCATCCATTCAGTTTTTCTTCTAGTGCTGTACTCGACCCGGCTGCCGGCCTATGAGGCCGGCAGCTGGGCGGTTGTAGTCCTCTGGTTCTTTTGCTGCCGGCTGGCAATTGGTCCTGTACCTTGGCCGGCCGGCATATGTCAGCTCTTGTCTGCCGGTCACCAAGAGTGTGGCCGGAAGCCGGGTACTACCTTGTGTAGTTGCCGGCCGGCAGTCATTGCCGGCCGACATTGGCTGTTGCCGGCCGGCAGTTACTGCCGGCCGGCAAATGCATTTAAAGCAGCGTTCTGCCGCCTTATAGCTGTTAAGTAGTATACTTTAAAGCTAGTTATGGTGTGTGCCGGCCGGCATATAACCTCCTATACTGTACCAGTATTCTTCAGTATAACATATACTGTAAGAAGAAAACTATAGTATGGTTTTGGTACAGCACTGTGTGTTCTAACACTTTTGTGTTTTCTTGCACAGCCCTTTGCTGTTGCCCTACAGATAGGAAAGTGAGTTCTTTCCTGTCTATTATCCAGGATTTTAAAATCATTGCTTAGGTGTGAGCTCCACCTGTTTCCTCTGGAAACTTTGCATTGGTTATTCTAGAAGAGATTAACCATTTGATTTTATTATCTGGAAGGCTGCAACAATGGGTTGTGAGGGAAACACAAGTGTGTGTCTTTCCTTTCTGAATTGTTATGCTATACTATGCATATCCGGTGATAGATAGTTCACTTGATACTCATGGAAATTTCTTCTCTTTACAGGAGGACCCTCCGAAGTGCGGAAGTGTTTTCTGCAACGTCCGCAGCAAGAACCTCTGCGGACATGAGTTTTGTAGGAGACACGCAGCATGCGCTGTCTCCAAGGATGATCTCCAGTATTGGGACCCTCAGGTATGTACTGTGTGCACTAACCTGATTACTAAGGCCTTTGATTCCCCTAGGACGGCGGAATCAAGGGATAAAGCAAGGGAGAAGCTTCGTACCTGGGTAAGGGGCTTCCAAAAGAACACCTTTGGCCCTTATCTTCCAAGTGAGAAGATGAGGGCGTATCTTTTCCCTAAGGCATCAGCTGATGCAGTGATTCCCCAGCCTCAAGAGGAGATCCCCCAAGCTCAGATCCAGGTGGATGCTGAAGTCGCGGTCGCGATGCAAGACATCCAGTTAGATGACAGGATGTCTGACGTGGACGAGCGTCTGGAAGAAGACCTCCTGGCAGAAGGCCAGGATGAAGTTCAAGCCCCAGACGTTGTAGAGGAAGAGGTTGACGAGGTGTCGGCTACTCCGGTTCAGATTCCGGAGACTATTCCCTCAACATCGGCCGGTCTCCCAGTAGAGCTGGGACGGGCCCTCTCTTCTATTGTTGGAATGATCCAACAAATGCAGAAGGAGAATCAGGAGAAGGCGGCTGCAATGGAACTGCGGATGCAGTGCCTTGCAGAATCACATGGGCCCCAGAAAAGGCTCAATGTGAAAGACCTTCCCTTGTGCTCAGATGCTACCCCATGGAGGTATGCTGAGCACATGCTGATGACGACTGGAAAGATCGTCATCTCGGATAAGCTGGGCTCAGTTCCCCTAGAGGAGGTGGAATTCTGGCCCAGCAAGGCATCATATCCGGACTGTTATGTCCGGCTGAGGAAGGAACCAGCTTCAAAGGAGGAGACAGAGCCGAAGGAGGTCATATTGATGGACCATGCTAAGGCTCAAGCTCTACTTTCATCCTCGATGAAAGAGAGGGGCTTCTCTAACTCAAAGGTAGCTGCATTGAGCAAGAAGCTCCCTTCCTTTGTGTCCTCTCCTGCTAGAGCCTTCCCCTTTTTACAAAAAGGGTTTGCGGCTCTACTAAAAGCAGTCGAGGCCGGCAAGCCTTGCCCCTCCCTGGAGGAGTGTAAACCCTTGTCGCTGGCCCTGCCTATGGACCACAAAGACTGGAAGGACGTCCATCTTACGTTCTCAGTTGAAAAGTTGGAGGCTGATATCGCCGGTCAGCAGTTCGGCGAGGACCTCCCCAAGCTGTCTGACTTTCTTTTGCGAAGAGAGTTCGAGACAAAAGAAAGACTGGCTGCCTCACTGTCTCTTCAGACTACTCTTGAGACGATGGCAAGTGACCCCAAGGTCCATGAAATGTTCATGGTGGTGGCTAAGACTCATCTGGCAACAGTGACGAAGGACCTTTATGGCTTCGTCAAGGCGAGGAGAGCTTGCAGGGAGTTCGTGTACACCTCGGCTACGGTGAGGCACGAGCCAAGGAAACTAATCTCTTCCAACATTTGGGGAAAGACCTTTTCCCTACCGATTTGGTCAAAGAAGTTGTTGATAAGGCCGCCTTGGAGAATAGAAACCTTCTCCAGAAGTGGGGCCTGGCTATCAAGAGAAAGTCTTCCCCGGATGAGGGTCCTCAACCAAAGAGGAAGACTATGAGGACTAGGCTACCGTCTCGTCCAGCCAAGCCCTTTAGACAGCAACAGCAACTGCAATTGCCATTGCCTCCAGTGCCCCAGATGGTGGCACAAACCCCAACCACTTTTCAGTGGGTACCCCAGGCTGTGTCGACACAGTCCACGGCATTCACCCCAACGTTCGAAGGGCAGTCTTCTTCCTTTCGAGCAAAGCCTAGAGGAGCAGCCAGAGGCTCGTCTAGGCGCCCCTCAAGGGGAAGGGGATTCAGGGGTGGTCGTGGTCAGGGAGGCAAGACCTCAGGACGGCAGTCCAAGTGAGATGATACCGGTAGGAGGGAGACTTCTGAAATTTCGGGATCGATGGACCTTCGATCCCTGGGCCAACAGCCTACTCAAGAATGGACTGGGCTGGAGCTGGTACAGCACTCCACCCCCGTGCCTTCGGTTTTCCAACACTCCACCCCCGTTCTGGAGGAGTACGTTCAAGAACTGTTGGAGAAAAATGTGATCCGAAAGGTGAAGTCCATCAAATTCCAAGGGAGGCTGTTTTGTGTTCCCAAGAAAGACTCGGAAAAGCTCAGAGCCATTCTGGACATGTCGCCAATCAACAAGTTCATAGTGAATTGCAAATTCAAAATGCTAACACTGCAACACATAAGGACCTTACTGCCCAAGAGGGCATATTCCGTCTCTATAGACTTGTCAGACGCCTATTGGCACATCCCAATCAGCCGTCAACTCTCCCCCTACCTAGGGTTCAGGCTACAACGAAGACTATACGCCTTCAGAGCCATGCCAATCGGGCTAAACATAGCCCCAAGGATTTTCACGAAGCTTGCGAGCGCAGCTCTCAAACAATTACGCCTAAAGTGAATTCAGGTAGAAGGCTACCTGGACGACTGGTTGGTGTGGGCAGCATCCGAGACAGAATGCTTGCAAGCTTCCAGTCAAGTGATCCAGTTCCTAGAGTACCTAGGCTTCAAGATCAACAGAAAAAGTTCTCGACTTTCTTCATCTCAAAAGTTCCAGTGGCTGGGAATCCACTGGGACCTTTTGTCACACCGTTTCTCCATCCCGGCGAAGAAAAGGAAGGAGATAACGGGTTCTGTCAAGAAACTTCTAGATTCCGAAAGGATATCAAGACGCGAATAGGAGAGAGTACTGGGCTCTCTCCAGTTTGCTTCGGTGACAGACCCAGTGCTAAGAGCACAGCTAAAGGATGCAACCGGAGTTTGGAGAAGTCATGCATCAAACGCGCGAAGAGATCTGAGAAGACCAGTTCCGCTTCGGCTAAATACTCTTCTCAGGCCTTGGTCCCAAGCCAGAAATCTAAAGAAGTCGGTTCTTGTTCAGCCACCTCCCCCGTCGGTGACGATTCACTCAGACGCCTCAAAGGAGGGATGGGGAGGTCACTCTCATCGGAAAAAAGTTCAGGGAACTTGGTCCAAGCTATTCAAGACCTTTCACATAAACTTTTTAGAAGCTATGGCAGTGCTCTTTACCTTAAAGAAAGTCTCCCCGCGTCACTCGATCCAAATAAG
>NC_090733.1:93592951-93597951 GCF_036898095.1 Palaemon carinicauda | reverse complement strand
GATTTTTTCTTTTTATTTATATTCTTTCGAAATCAGAAGGACTGTTGTGTCAAGAACTGCTCTCGATTTGAAGTAAAGTGTCAGATCCAAAATATATACATATATTTATCCAATATTTAGTTTTCATGTATGAATGAGTTCTATTTTATATCCACGTTATAACCAAGTTACAAAAATGAATTGTTTTTAGTATTTTATAATATTTCATGGTATAATGAGTACTATTTTTTTTTTCAAGACTATCTGGAGTCTTGGAACTTTTCCAGCTGTTAATTCAAGTTCGAAAATCCTAACAGATTTAATTTCATAGAATTGTCCTTCAGATTTTGCAATCAAAACTTTTTCCTCTAATTTTGTATTTGCATATATCGAAAATAAGATAAACAATTTTATTAAAAATAGTGCTTCCTATCGAGAATTTTCATATATAAAAACTTAATACAAAATTAAATATAACAGAACATTTGAAAAAAAAAAGAAAATAGGAAAAGGCCAAATGGAGACCTAAAACACGAAGGTCCATATGCATAAATCTTTATTGTAATTGCATCCAGCAGAGATTCGGTAAGCAATTTTGAGCTTTGCGAATATGAGAAATAAGGATTAAAGTGGTGGCCATGTGATTAGGAAAGGCGAAATCAGAATAACCAGCAACGCTGATATTTCAAGTCTGATAATCCACCCCCAAAAAGAGGTGAAAAGTTTTGCGTTTTTCGAATGAAGAATAAAGTGCAGATCCGTCACGAATAATTGCATTTGGTCAGGATGCTGTTATAGAAGCTTTTTTTTTTTAAATCACTTTTTCTAATAGAATATTTTTAGGAAAATTAACTGAAAGATGACAATACCATATAACTAAATAGCAATATAATTATTTTTATTGTAATAATGTAAGTCATCAATATTCTGTGACGTATGTTGTCTTATTTCTCTTCCTATTGTTTTTTTTTTCTTTTAAGTTTTATAGTTTATATATGAAAGATCTACTTTAAGGTTGTTAATATTTTTTAGATATTTTATTCTAATTGTTCATCATTTCTCTTGGAGCTTATTCAATTTTACTTGTATTCTTTCCTCACTTTGCTTTTTTCCCTGTTAGAACACTTGTCCGTATAGCATCCTGTATTTCCAACTATGGTTGTACAATTGCTTATCTAATAATAATAATAATAATAATAATAATAAGAAGAAGAAGAAGAAGAAGAAGAAGAAGAAGAAGAAGAAGAAGAAGAAGAAGAAGAAGAAGAAGAAGAATTCAAATACGTCCCACTGTCGGTGTGAATAGGGTATCCTTTCTATACCATAAATTTATTTCAATGTTTACAAGTTTTAATTTCCTGCAGAGTATTTTATGTTATCCTTGTTTTAACTTCTGAAGTTTACCTTCTCAATGTTATACAACTTGAAGGTTAGTAATTTGGCTAAGTGTTATTGGATTGCCCTGAATTATCAGCTTTATTCAGATATTTGTGAGTGTGTGAATTGTGTATATAATACTGTTCTTTGCTAGGTATTATTCTTTTGAGCTGTAGTTGTCTAAATATACATCTGTTAATGTTCTTATTACTACCTCCGTCAACGAAGTTGGAAGGAGGTAAAGTTTTCTCCCCTGTTTGTTCGTTTGTCTCTTTGTTTATGAACAACTTCCTGGTCACACTTTACTCATAGAGTAGTGAAACTTTCAGGGATTATTTGATATTTTGAGACGTGGAAGTGATTCAATTTTGAAAGTCCTATGTGAAACGTCAAGACTTAGCTCGAACAAAAGGTCGACCGAAATAAGCTCCCTTGGCAGAGGTTTGCACTCTTGAGTGCTCTTCTAGTTATGTTTATATTTAGTTATATAATTTCTTATATCTTTTTATATGTACATACGTTTTTCATGGTCGTTTATACATTTGAATATTTAATAGAGCTATTAAAAATGTTTAATAATGTTCATATATATTTAATAACGTTCTTCTTATTTATTATTCGGGGAATTTATATTTAATGATATCTATTTCATGATCTTTTCATAAGTGTCTACGAATGTATGAGTCTTATTTATAACGAATTAATTGAGAGGAATATGTGAAAGTGGGTAATGTTTCTCATAAGCTATTTACTTTAACAATAAGATTTTAATGTTAATAGTCCAACGATTCGTTTAAATAATTTAGATCACGAAATAAATTCCTACTGTTTCCTTTAGACGGTAATTGTTTACAACCACACGCTCTCCATTAACTCCAAAATGTTACAATCCTGCAGTTCTCATCTTCTTGCTAAGTATTTAGGTGGTTATTTAAATTATGGGAAAGCCATAATTAGCAAGATATGTTGAGAAATGGGGAAGGGGTTATAAAAAGAAAATAGCACGGTTTCCTCACTAAACGACGTGGAACTGACATGTCAACATAGTCAACCAAACAGAATTCGTGATGCCAGCGTACATTTGAAATACTATATTCAAAATATACCTAATAGAAAATTGGGTGATTACTGAAAAGTGTCACTATTTGTAAATGGCATATTTTCTGGACAATTTTGGGTAATTAATCCATTTTTAATTAAGTATCTTTTTAATATACAGTATATCAAATGTACGCTGGGATCACGAACTTCTGTTTATGTACGAGGGTATCACGAATTCTGTTTGGTTGACCATGTTGACATGTCAGTTCCAAGTCGTTTAGTGAGGAAACCGATCTATTTTCTTTTTATAACCCCTTCCCCATTTCTCAACATATCTTGCTAATTATTGTTTTCCCAGAATTTAAATAACCACCTAATTACTGTGCAAGAATATGCAAACTGCAGGATTGCATTATTTCGGAGTAAATGGAGAGCGTGGTGTTGTAAACAATCACTATTTAGTCAATTTAGTTCAAGAAATAAGATCCAAGAGTTTTTTTTTTTAAATAATTGACTTCAAAAAATACAATCTAAATGTTTCCTTTGAATAATTTAGTTCAAGAAATAAGATCCAAGTGCTTATTTTAAATAATTTAGTACAAGAAATAAGATATAAATGTTTCCTTTAAACAATTTACTTAATGAAATAAGATCAAAGTGTTTATTTTATATAATTTACTAAAAGACTAAGATCTCTAAATATTTCCCTAAAATAATTTAGTTCATGAAATAAGATCCAAGTGTTTATTTTTAATAATTTAGTTCAAGAAATAAGATCCAGGAGTTTACTTTAAATAATTCAATTCAAGTACTGAGATATAAATGTTTCCTTTAAATAATTTAGTTCAAGAAATAAGATCCTAATGTGGCCTTTAAATAACTTTG
Source organism: Palaemon carinicauda (assembly GCF_036898095.1). Taxonomy (NCBI): domain Eukaryota; kingdom Metazoa; phylum Arthropoda; class Malacostraca; order Decapoda; family Palaemonidae; genus Palaemon; species Palaemon carinicauda. Next base: position 93,594,669 of record NC_090733.1, on the reverse strand, counting down.
TTCAAGAGAAACTATTTCCTTCCATGTATTCCACAAAAGATCAGCCTGGATTAGCCAGTCATCAAGCAAAACGAGGCGATTTATCTAAAAGATTTGCGTAACTCTTTTTCGGCCGCATGATCCCCAAGGGGTATTGTTGACTGGAGCTCTGCTCATTCAACGCATACTAAAGTTAGAGCAATTCCCGCCATCACTGGCATTTATAGAGCACTTGGCTTTGACTCTGTTGCTCATTTCCATTCCCGATTCTTCCTCTTCCTCTTTTCGCTGCCGAGACGCTCTTCCTCATTTCCATAGTAGAAAATTCTCTCTCTCTCTCTCTCTCTCTCTCTCTCTCTCTCTCTCTCTCTCTCAGTTGTTTTTCATATGCTTGTGTGAAAAATTTTTGCTTAATACTAATTTTCAAAGCTGCGAACTTAACTAGTCCCTGGTCTGCTAAACAATTGCTGAACGTTCACATAACATTAATGTATAAAACTTTAATTGATTAACGATGTTTTCAGAACTCTGGCTATTAAATTAAATCTTTATTTTTAACGATAACCAAACTTTTTTTTTAACTTTCCGGTAAAAATACGAAAATATCACTGTGGCTGTATGGCAAGACATTTGCGATAAATCATATACCCATTTATTTTACCAAAGGTCCTTTAAATGTTCTCAAGATTATATTCAAGAAACCTTGCTTCTGTCAATAAACTTAGATAGTTAACGAAAAGTAATGGAAACTGCTGAGAAAATAAATTTCCCGAAATCTGTTTCACTAAGGTAAAGGTTCCGTCGCGAATGTTAGCCAGATCCCCATTCACCGTATTCAGAAAAGTCAAACACTGTCATCGGATGCCGTCCAAGGTTACCTTAGTAAGGAGGGTATATTATTATTATTATTATTATTATTATTATTATTATTATTATTATTATTATTATTATTGTTATTATTATTATTATTATTATTATTATTATTATTATTACTTGCCAAGCTACAACTCTACTTGGAAAAGCCGGACAATTCATGGTAGTTCAGATAGATGTACGCACGACCCGAATGCAAATTTTTACTACTAGAATCTGTTTTTGGAAATACGTTGATTCTTAATTTACTTGAAAAACATAATCTTTCAAACTGAGCTATTTATTTTATGTAATAATAAAAATACATAGGAAAATTGCAGACTAGCTTCATCACGAGGAAGTTACTTTAAAATATACCGTATCTGAGTTTTATTTTATCATCACTTACGAAAATTTTCAAGCGTGCTTACGACGAATGATTTTTTGATATCTTTTATATCTTTATTATGAAAATGACCATATATTCTTACATGGAAGAAAAGTCTTCAAAATGGTAGATGAAAGATTAAAAACAAGTAGACCTGGATTCTATTTTCTGCCTAATGGCCATTCCTTTAATACCAAAAGAAAACTATTGGGTATATTAATGAATTATCAAATGTGCTCAACAATAATTGTTTATACTATATAAACTATATCAAATATCCTAGGTATGTGGAAAAATTAATTTACTATTATAGAATTACATGTAGGTGTGAAAACCCTACTGATGAAATAATTTCTTTATTAGTCGTTCTTTCGTCTAGTAAAGTCTAAAATCTGCTTGCAAGGAAAATCTTCCTTAATGTATAAAGTTAACGTAAACCTCAAAGGCAGAATTCAAGTGAAGTTTGGTGGCTTTACATAAATAGAATTAGCATATTACA
>NC_090733.1:93585451-93587951 GCF_036898095.1 Palaemon carinicauda | reverse complement strand
GCATGACTGTTTATTTTCATGTCACCTATTTCTGTGGATCTCTACAAATTAATTTGAATAAATACTGCTTTAAGACAACTGTGGCATGAATGCTTATTTCCAAGCTCCCTTTGCTGTGGCTCTCCACAAATTAATTTAAATAAATACTGCTTTTTGTCACCTGTACATGACTGTTTATTTTCATGTCGCCTTTTTTTGTGACTTTCCACAAATTAATTTGAATAAACATAGCTCTTAGACACCTGTGGCATGACTGATTATTCCCATGGTCTCCTTTCTGTAGCTCTCCACAAAACAATTTAAATAAATATTGATCTTAGACACCCCTGGCATGACTGCTTATTTCCATACCCAGTTTTCTGTGGTTCTCTACAAATTAATTTAAATAAATATTGCTGTTAGACACCTGTGCATGACTGCTTGTTCACATGTCACCTTTTGTGTGGCTCTCCCCAAATTAATTTAAATAAATATTGCTCTTAGACACCTGTGGCATGACTGATTATTCCCATGTTTTCTGTGGCTCTCCACAAATTAATTTCAGTAAATATTGCTCTTTGATACCCGTAGCATGACTGCTTATTTCCGTGCTACCTTCTCTATGGCTCTCCACAAATTGATTGAAATAGATATTTGTTTTAGATGCCTGTGGCCTGACTGCATATTTCCGTGCCACCTTTTCTGTGGCTTTCCACAAATTAATTTTAATAAATATTTTCTTAGATACCTGTGGCATGACTGCTTATTTCCATGTCACATTTTGTGTGGCTCTATACAAATTGATTTGAATAAATACTGTCTTAGATACCTGTGGCATGACTGCTTATTTTCATGGCACTTTTTATGTGGCCCTCCACAAATTAATTTCAATAAAAACTGCTTTTTGACACCCGTGGCATGACTGCTTATTTCCATGCTACCTTCTCTATGGCTCTCCAGAAATTGATTTAAATAGATATTGCTTTTAGATACCTGTGGCCTGACTGCATATTTCCGTGCCACCTTTTCTGTGGCTTTCCACAAATTAATTTTAATAAACATTGTCTTAGACAACTGTGGCATGACTGCTTATTTTTATGTCACATTTTGTGTGGCTCTATAGAAATTGATTTGAATGAATATTGTCTTAGATACCTGTGGCATGACTGCTTATTTTCATGCCACTTTTTATGTGGCCCTCCACAAATTGATTTAAATATATCTTGCTTCTAGATACCTTGGGTAAGTCTGCTTATATCCATGCCATCTTTTCTGTGGCTCCCCCAAAATAATTTGAACAAATACTGTTCTTAGACACATGTGGCATGACTGCTTATTTCTATGCCACCTTTCTGTGGCTTTCCATAAATCAATATAAATAGGTATTGCTCTTAGAGACAGGTGGCATGACAGCTTATTTTCATGCCATCTTCTGTGTGGCTCTCTACAAATTGATTTATGTAGATATTGCACTTAGACACCTGAGTCATGATTGCTTTTTTCCATGCAACCCTTTCTCTAGCTCTCAACAAACTGATTTAAATGAATATTGTTCTTAGGCAGCTGAAGCATGATTGCTTATATCCATGACCCCCTTTCTGCAGCTCTCCATAAATTGATTTAAATGAATATTGCTCTTAAAAACCTGTGGCATGACTGCTTATTTTCATATCACGTTTTCTGTTGCTTTCCATAAATTGATTTAGAAAAATGTCACCCTTAGACAAATGTGCTTATATCCATGCCACCTTTTGTGGGACTCTCCACAAATTAATTTCAATGAATATTGCTCATACATATGTGGTATGACTGATTATTTCCATGCCGACTTTTCTGTGGCTTTCCACAAATGAATTAAAGTAAATATTGCTCGTAGACTACTGTGGCATGACTGCTTATTTCCATGTCACCTCTTCTGTGGTTCTCCAGAAATTAATTTTAAGGTTTCATATTGCATAGAATATAAGTAAATATAAGAAAATATAAATGCATTTTATGGTAACTGCATATAGCCTCTCTTATTGTTATATGAGAGTAGACAAAAAGGAAAGGGAGCTGTGTGAGCAATAAGGCAATTGCACCTTTGGTGTTGTTGATCTAGAGGGAGACAGGAAAGGGGAAGTTCAAGGTCCTTAGGGAAGATAACATTTAACCTGAAAAGAAATAGAATTGAATTTATCAAAAAAAAAAAAAAAAGGTGTTGCTAAAATATTTCACTGAAAGCATTTACATCAACTTATATATATCAATATGAAATAGTTATTAATGATTAAAAAGTTTTTGCGTTTATATTTTCTAACACTAGGCCTCGTTAAAATTTGTAACCATTGAGAACATAAATTGAGGAATTACTGTGATGTGGGTTTGCAATTGATAGGCCTAGATAGGCAATCCAGGTTTACATATGAAAAATTCCGAAATTATCAGATTTGATAACTATTAATAAAGCCAGAAATCATTAAAACGATTTTGAAATATCTTATATACGCATTTCATAATCACAGGGCTGTCAGTATATTAT
>NC_090733.1:93573839-93577451 GCF_036898095.1 Palaemon carinicauda | reverse complement strand
ATCGTTAAAAATAAAGATTTAATTTAATAGCCAGAGTTCTGAAAACATCGTTAATCAATTAAAGTTTTATACATTAATGTTATGTGAACGTTCAGCAATTGTTTAGCAGACCAGGGACTAGTTAAGTTCGCAGCTTTGAAAATTAGTATTAAGCAAAAATTTTTCACACAAGCATATGAAAAACAACTGAGAGAGAGAGAGAGAGAGAGAGAGAGAGAGAGAGAGAGAGAGAGAGAGAGAGAGAGAGAGAGAGAGAATTTTCTACTATGGAAATGAGGAAGAGCGTCTCGGCAGCGAAAAGAGGAAGAGGAAGAATCGGGAATGGAAATGAGCAACAGAGTCAAAGCCAAGTGCTCTATAAATGCCAGTGATGGCGGGAATTGCTCTAACTTTAGTATGCGTTGAATGAGCAGAGCTCCAGTCAACAATACCCCTTGGGGATCATGCGGCCGAAAAAGAGTTACGCAAATCTTTTAGATAAATCGCCTCGTTTTGCTTGATGACTGGCTAATCCAGGCTGATCTTTTGTGGAATACATGGAAGGAAATAGTTTCTCTTGAACAAAGTTATTTAAAGGCCACATTAGGATCTTATTTCTTGAACTAAATTATTTAAAGGAAACATTTATATCTCAGTACTTGAATTGAATTATTTAAAGTAAACTCCTGGATCTTATTTCTTGAACTAAATTATTAAAAATAAACACTTGGATCTTATTTCATGAACTAAATTATTTTAGGGAAATATTTAGAGATCTTAGTCTTTTAGTAAATTATATAAAATAAACACTTTGATCTTATTTCATTAAGTAAATTGTTTAAAGGAAACATTTATATCTTATTTCTTGTACTAAATTATTTAAAATAAGCACTTGGATCTTATTTCTTGAACTAAATTATTCAAAGGAAACATTTAGATTGTATTTTTTGAAGTCAATTATTTAAAAAAAAAAACTCTTGGATCTTATTTCTTGAACTAAATTGACTAAATAGTGATTGTTTACAACACCACGCTCTCCATTTACTCCGAAATAATGCAATCCTGCAGTTTGCATATTCTTGCACAGTAATTAGGTGGTTATTTAAATTCTGGGAAAACAATAATTAGCAAGATATGTTGAGAAATGGGGAAGGGGTTATAAAAAGAAAATAGATCGGTTTCCTCACTAAACGACTTGGAACTGACATGTCAACATGGTCAACCAAACAGAATTCGTGATGCCATCGTACATAAACAGAAGTTCGTGATGCCAGCGTACATTTGATATACTGTATATTAAAAAGATACTTAATTAAAAATGGATTAATTACCCAAAATTGTCCAGAAAATATGCAATTTACAAATAGTGACACTTTTCAGTAATCACCCAATTTTCTATTAGGTATATTTTGAATATAGTATTTCAAATGTACGCTGGCATCACGAATTCTGTTTGGTTGACTATGTTGACATGTCAGTTCCATGTCGTTTAGTGAGGAAACCGTGCTATTTTCTTTTTATAACCCCTTCCCCATTTCTCAACATATCTTGCTAATTATGGCTTTCCCATAATTTAAATAACCACCTAAATACTGAGCAAGAAGATGAGAACTGCAGGATTGTAACATTTTGGAGTTAATGGAGAGCGTGTGGTTGTAAACAATTACCGTCTAAAGGAAACAGTAGGAATTTATTTCGTGATTTAAATTATTTAAACGAATCGTTGGACTATTAACATTAAAATCTTATTGTTAAAGTAAATAGCTTATGAGAAACATTACCCACTTTCACATATTCCTCTCAATTAATTCGTTATAAATAAGACTCATACATTCGTAGACACTTATGAAAAGATCATGAAATAGATATCATTAAATATAAATTCCCCGAATAATAAATAAGAAGAACGTTATTAAATATATATGAACATTATTAAACATTTTTAATAGCTCTATTAAATATTCAAATGTATAAACGACCATGAAAAACGTATGTACATATAAAAAGATATAAGAAATTATATAATTAAATATAAACATAACTAGAAGAGCACTCAAGAGTGCAAACCTATGCCAAGGGAGCTTATTTCGGTCGACCTTTTGTTCGAGCTAAGTCTTGACGTTTTACATAGGACTTTCAAAATTGAATCACTTCCACGTCTCAAAATATCAAATAATCCCTGAAAGTTTCACTACTCTATGAGTAAAGTGTGACCAGGAAGTTGTTCATAAACAAAGAGACAAACGAACAAACAGGGGAGAAAACTTTACCTCCTTCCAACTTCGTTGACGGAGGTAGTAATAAGAACATTAACAGATGTATATTTAGACAACTACAGCTCAAAAGAATAATACCTAGCAAAGAACAGTATTATATACACAATTCACACACTCACAAATATCTGAATAAAGCTGATAATTCAGGGCAATCCAATAACACTTAGCCAAATTACTAACCTTCAAGTTGTATAACATTGAGAAGGTAAACTTCAGAAGTTAAAACAAGGATAACATAAAATACTCTGCAGGAAATTAAAACTTGTAAACATTGAAATAAATTTATGGTATAGAAAGGATACCCTATTCACACCGACAGTGGGACGTATTTGAATTCTTCTTCTTCTTCTTCTTCTTCTTCTTCTTCTTCTTATTATTATTATTATTATTATTATTATTATTATTAGATAAGCAATTGTACAACCATAGTTGGAAATACAGGATGCTATACGGACAAGTGTTCTAACAGGGAAAAAAGCAAAGTGAGGAAAGGATACAAGTAAAATTGAATAAGCTCCAAGAGAAATGATGAACAATTAGAATAAAATATCTAAAAAATATTAACAACCTTAAAGTAGATCTTTCATATATAAACTATAAAACTTAAAAGAAAAAAAAAAAACAATAGGAAGAGAAATAAGACAACATACATCACAGAATATTGATGACTTACATTATTACAATAAAAATAATTATATTGCTATTTAGTTATATGGTATTGTCATCTTTCAGTTAATTTTCCTAAAAATATTCTATTAGAAAAAGTGATTTAAAAAAAAAAAGCTTCTATAACAGCATCCTGACCAAATGCAATTATTCGTGACGGATCTGCACTTTATTCTTCAGTCGAAAAACGCAAAACTTTTCACCTCTTTTTGGGGGTGGATTATCAGACTTGAAATATCAGCGTTGCTGGTTATTCTGATTTCGCCTTTCCTAATCACATGGCCACCACTATAATCCTTATTTCTCATATTCGCAAAGCTCAAAATTGCTTACCGAATCTCTGCTGGATGCAATTATAATAAAGATTTATGCATATGGACCTTCGTGTTTTAGGTCTCCATTTGGCCTTTTCCTATTTTCTTTTTTTTTTCAAATGTTCTGTTATATTTAATTTTGTATTAAGTTTTTATATATAAAAATTCTCGATAGGAAGCACTATTTTTAATAAAATTGTTTATCTTATTTTCGATATATGCAAATACAAAATTAGAGGAAAAAGTTTTGATTGCAAAATCTGAAGGACAATTCTATGAAATTAAATCTGTTAGGATTCTCGAACTTGAATTAACAGCTGGAAAAGTTCCAAGACTCCAGATAGTCTTGAAAAAAAAAATAGTACTCAATATACCAT
>NC_090733.1:93556339-93568839 GCF_036898095.1 Palaemon carinicauda | reverse complement strand
ACGGGGACACGTACAGGGGCAACTTCTTGTTGTCTTTCGTCGCAAAGAGGTCTATCTGCAGTTCTGGGATCTGATTCAGAATGAAGGAGAATGATCCTGCGTCTAAGGACCATTCCGACTCTATCGGTGTGAACCTGGATAGAGCATCCGCTGTCACATTGCGGACTCCTTGAAGGTGAACTGCCGACAGGTACCACTTCTTCTTTTCCGCCAATCGGAAAATGGCCAACATCACCTGGTTGAGAGGTGGTGACCTCGATCCTTGTCGATTCAAGCATCTCACAACTACCTTGCTGTCCATCACCAACCTTATTTGGATCGAGTGACGCGGGGAGACTTTCTTTAAGGTAAAGAGCACTGCCATAGCTTCTAAAAAGTTTATGTGAAAGGTCTTGAATAGCTTGGACCAAGTTCCCTGAACTTTTTTCCGATGAGAGTGACCTCCCCATCCCTCCTTTGAGGCGTCTGAGTGAATCGTCACCGACGGGGGAGGTGGCTGAACAAGAACCGACTTCTTTAGATTTCTGGCTTGGGACCAAGGCCTGAGAAGAGTATTTAGCCGAAGCGGAACTGGTCTTCTCAGATCTCTTCGCGCGTTTGATGCATGACTTCTCCAAACTCCGGTTGCATCCTTTAGCTGTGCTCTTAGCACTGGGTCTGTCACCGAAGCAAACTGGAGAGAGCCCAGTACTCTCTCCTATTCGCGTCTTGATATCCTTTCGGAATCTAGAAGTTTCTTGACAGAACCCGTTATCTCCTTCCTTTTCTTCGCCGGGATGGAGAAACGGTGTGACAAAAGGTCCCAGTGGATTCCCAGCCACTGGAACTTTTGAGATGAAGAAAGTCGAGAACTTTTTCTGTTGATCTTGAAGCCTAGGTACTCTAGGAACTGGATCACTTGACTGGAAGCTTGCAAGCATTCTGTCTCGGATGCTGCCCACACCAACCAGTCGTCCAGGTAGCCTTCTACCTGAATTCACTTTAGGCGTAATTGTTTGAGAGCTGCGCTCGCAAGCTTCGTGAAAATCCTTGGGGCTATGTTTAGCCCGATTGGCATGGCTCTGAAGGCGTATAGTCTTCGTTGTAGCCTGAACCCTAGGTAGGGGGAGAGTTGACGGCTGATTGGGATGTGCCAATAGGCGTCTGACAAGTCTATAGAGACGGAATATGCCCTCTTGGGCAGTAAGGTCCTTATGTGTTGCAGTGTTAGCATTTTGAATTTGCAATTCACTATGAACTTGTTGAGTGGCGACATGTCCAGAATGACTCTGAGCTTTTCCGAGTCTTTCTTGGGAACACAAAACAGCCTCCCTTGGAATTTGATGGACTTCACCTTTCGGATCACATTTTTCTCCAACAGTTCTTGAACGTACTCCTCCAGAACGGGGGTGGAGTGTTGGAAAACCGAAGGCACGGGTTTGGAGTGCTGTACCAGCTCCAGCCTAGTCCATTCTTGAGTAGGCTGTTGGCCCAGGGATCGAAGGTCCATCGATCCCGAAATTTCAGAAGTCTCCCTCCTACCGGTATCATCTCACTTGGACTGCCGTCCTGAGGTCTTGCCTCCCTGACCACGACCACCCCTGAATCCCCTTCCCCTTGAGGGGCGCCTAGACGAGCCTCTGGCTGCTCCTCTAGGCTTTGCTCAAAAGGAAGAAGACTGCCCTTCGAACGTTGGGGTGAATGCCGTGGACTGTGTCGACACAGCCTGGGGTACCCACTGAAAAGTGGTCGGGGTTTGTGCCACCATCTGGGGCACTGGAGGCAATGGCAATTGCAGTTGCTGTTGCTGTCTAAAGGGCTTGGCTGGACGAGACGGTAGCCTAGTCCTCATAGTCTTCCTCTTTGGTTGAGGAACCTCATCCGGGGAAGACTTTCTCTTGATAGCCAGGCCCCACTTCTGGAGAAGGCTTCTATTCTCCAAGGCGGCCTTATCAACAACTTCTTTGACCAAATCGGTAGGGAAAAGGTCTTTTCCCCAAATGTTGGAAGAGATTAGTTTCCTTGGCTCGTGCCTCACCGTAGCCGAGGTGAACACGAACTCCCTGCAAGCTCTCCTCGCCTTGACGAAGCCATAAAGGTCCTTCGTCACTGTTGCCAGATGAGTCTTAGCCACCACCATGAACATTTCATGGACCTTGGGGTCACTTGCCATCGTCTCAAGAGTAGTCTGAAGAGACAGTGAGGCAGCCAGTCTTTCTTTTGTCTCGAACTCTCTTCGCAAAAGAAAGTCAGACAGCTTGGGGAGGTCCTCGTCGAACTGCTGACCGGCGATATCAGCCTCCAACTTTCCAACTGAGAACGTAAGATGGACGTCCTTCCAGTCTTTGTGGTCCATAGGCAGGGCCAGCGACAAGGGTTTACACTCCTCCAGGGAGGGGCAAGGCTTGCCGACCTCGACTGCTTTTAGTACAGCCGCAAACCCTTTTTATAAAAAGGGGAAGGCTCTAGCAGGAGAGGACACAAAGGAAGGGAACTTCCTGCTCAATGCAGCTACCTTTGAGTTAGAGAAGCCCCTCTCTTTCATCGAGGATGAAAGTAGAGCTTGAGCCTTAGCATGGTCCATCAATATGACCTCCTTCGGCTCTGTCTCCTCCTTTGAAGCTGGTTCCTTCCTCAGCCGGACATAACAGTCCGGATATGATGCCTTGCTGGGCCAGAATTCCACCTCCTCTAGGGGAACTGAGCCCAGCTTATCCGAGATGACGATCTTTCCAGTCGTCATCAGCATGTGCTCAGCATACCTCCATGGGTTAGCATCTGAGCACAAGGGAAGGTCTTTCACATTGAGCCTTTTCTGGGGCCCATGTGATTCTGCAAGGCACTGCATCCGCAGTTCCATTGCAGCCGCCTTCTCCTGATTCTCCTTCTGCATTTGTTGGATCATTCCAACAATAGAAGAGAGGGCCCGTCCCAGCTCTACTGGGAGACCGGCCGATGTTGAGGGAATAGGCTCCGGAATCTGAACCGGAGTAGCCGACACCTCGTCGACCTCTTCCTCTACAACGTCTGGGGCTTGAACTTCATCCTGGCCTTCTGCCAGGAGGTCTTCCTCCAGACGCTCGTCCACGTCAGACATCCTGTCATCTAACTGGATGTCTTGCATCGCGACCGCGACTTCAGCATCCACCTGGATCTGAGCTTGGGGGATCTCCTCTTAAGGCTGGGGAATCACTGCATCAGCTGATGCCTTAAGGAAAAGATACGCCCTCATCTTCTCACTTGGAAGATAAGGGCCAAAGGTGTTCTTTTGGAAGCCCCTTACCCAGGTACGAAGCTTCTCCCTTGCTTTATCCCTTGATTCCGCCGTCCTAGGGGAATCAAAGGCCTCAGTAATCAGGTTAGTGCACACAGTACATACCTGAGGGTCCCAATACTGGAGATCATCCTTGGAGACAGCGCATGCTGCGTGTCTCCTACAAAACTCATGTCCGCAGAGGTTCTTGCTGCGGACGTTGCAGAAAACACTTCCGCACTTCGGAGGGTCCTCCTGTAAAGAGAAGAAATTTCCATGAGTATCAAGTGAACTATCTATCACTGGATATGCATAGTATAGCATAACAATTCAGAAAGGAAAGACACACACTTGTGTTTCCCTCACAACCCATTGTTGCAGCCTTCCAGATAATAAAATCAAATGGTTAATCTCTTCTAGAATAACCAATGCAAAGTTTCCAGAGGAAACAGGTGGAGCTCACACCTAAGCAATGATTTTAAAATCCTGGATAATAGACAGGAAAGAACTCACTTTCCTATCTGTAGGGCAACAGCAAAGGGCTGTGCAAGAAAACACAAAAGTGTTAGAACACACAGTGCTGTACCAAAACCCATACTATAGTTTTCTTCTTACAGTATATGTTATACTGAAGAATACTGGTACAGTATAGGAGGTTATGTGCCGGCCGGCACACACCATAACTAGCTTTAAAGTATACTACTTAACAGCTATAAGGCGGCAGAACGCTGCTTCAAATGTCGGCCGGCAATGACTGCCGGCCGGCAATGACTGCCGGCCGGCAACTACACAAGGTAGTACCCGGCTGCCGGCCACACTCTTGGTGACCGGCAGACAAGAGCTGACATATGCCGGCCGGCAAAGGTACAGGACCAATGCCAGCCGGCAGCAAAAGAACCAGAGGACTACAACCGCTCAGCTGCCGGCCTCATAGGCCGGCAGCCGGGTCGGGTACAGCACTAGAAGAAAAACTGAATGGATGACGGGATAAGAGTGTACACTACCTCCAAGCCCGGCAATCCGAAAGAGTGCATACAAGGAAGGGGAGAATGTAATTCAGGCTTCCTGACCAATGCCGTCTGACTCTGCAGCCAGCATGGATGAGGGACCAAGGGAGGTCCGGGCCGCACTCAAAACAGAAGACCCTTGCCGGCCGGCAGCTCTGCCGGACGGCAAGGGACTGAGTCAATTCCACATCCTAACCTATTCTAGGTCCAGATGTAGAATGACGTACAGTACTGTAATGGCTAGGCCATTACGGAGATAGAGGGGGAAGGGACAAAAGAGGGTCCTACCAACCTTGCTTTAGTGACGGATCACCCGCAGCCAAGAAACTTATCTTAGCCTAAGGGAGATCCAAGGGGGGAGGCCAGCAATACTTGCCAGCTCCAAGAGAACCAAAGCAAGGAAGGTGTTGCTACTCCCAGGGAAAGAAACTTATCCTCCCCCGAGAACAGCAACGAGAGACTAGTCTGGTAGATCACAAAAGAAGGAATCATCTCGTACAGAAACCTTCGGTAATGACCTAAGGAGGCTAAGCCACCTATGTCTGTGTCAGGCCAGCGAGGGAGACTCTACCCCAAGCCAGACAAACACAGACTCAGACTAAAAAACTCTGTTGTTCTGTCCCTCTTTGAACCAGACTTACTGGAACAGGAAGGTACAGTAACACCCCAGTATAGTTTTATCGAAAATTAATTCAGATAAACCACTTAGGGATAAGCCTAAGGCTTAAACAGAGGGAAAGGGATTGCATACCTTCTCCAAAGAAAAGAAAGCAACCGGGGAGTATGAGAAAGTATACTAAGGCTCCATAAGCAACTTAGCCTAGGCACCAAGAGAATCGATTACCTAAATCACCGAAACTCACTCGTATACTATCTTGGAAATATTCCACATAATCTTAAATGTATAAAACGTAGCCTAAAGCTTCAATAAAATTTTAATACACTCGGAAAAACCAAAATCATGCATGAAGTACTAGGACCAAACGACTAGGCTACATGGCCTAGCGTAGGCCAGAATGGCGAATACTTCGCCAAAATAATACTAAGCACGAAAGGGAATCCTCTGTAATGCAAATAGCTAAAATTTATTAAAGCAAAACAACCGGGAATGTCGCTCTGACTAACTAAACTTATACCTAGCGAGCGACAGCGTCCATGACGCCTCCGGTAGGATACGGCTCTTGTAACAGATTAAACCTATAAATCACTTAAAAATTTACCAAGAGCCTACATTTATACATAAAAGACATGGTACTCAACTTATCAGAGGCCGACGAAGATGGAGAAGCCATGAAAAGCAGAATAAATCCAAGATTTGCGAGAAACACAGGAAAAAACACCGAGTTGTTAAGCTACGCAAAAAGGAATACAGATGGCGCCAGGATTGGCGCCAGGCACACTTACGAAACGGGAGATAGGGAGCCTTGGGAGCGGCTCCCCCTTTTTCTTTCCCGAATTCGTTTCTTGCCAATTGCCCCCTGCGATACGAAATCTCTGTTCGGGGTGCAGATTGCCATGTGGCGTGTCAAGAATACGTCCTCTGATATGTCGCGATATCCCTTTCACGAGGGATATTCGCTCCAGGAGTTAGAATTCTGGTACCTTAAGGTAAATTCTCTGGGAATATCGCCGTAGTTGTAATATACCCTAGGAAGCTACCCTATAGGAACTTTCATCAGGACGACATGGCTTGAGCCCAAAAATATATATATATATATATATATATATACACACACACACACACACACATATATATATATATATATATATATATATATATATATATATATATATATATAGAATATCTAAGAATGCTTCATATATTACTAATAAACTAAGTAATAATCAATGCATGAAAACCTCCAAGTGTAATAACAGATGGACTTCAAAACTACCCAAAAATAAACCTTGTGGTTCTAAATCTTAATTTGATTGAAATTTGCAGGACTAAAAGAATGTTCTTGTTGCCTCATGTTGTCCAAAGGAAAACTTAACGAATCAGGGAACTTGGGAAACCGGATCACAAATAGAAACCATCGATTGAATGCTGGGAAAGAACATAAGAACGGATGAAGGAAATAAATAGAAAATTTGATCATAAAATATTGTAGAAAACAGGAATATCAAAGCGTTTGTTTGATGAGAGGAGATCAAAGGTAAGAAAATGGAAAAGAGGGGTGGCGTTCTGGAGCTACACGTTTTGTGGTATAATGATAGATTTGTAAGGAAGTTTTCAGGTCGGAGACAAAATCAGACGTGAATGGTGGTATACACACACACACACACACAAGCACACACACACTATATATATATATATATATATATATATATATATATATATGTTACGACCATTTTCCTCTTAATACTCTTTCCTACATTTTCACTGATGCCAGAACAATACGTAGCTCCAAACGGCCAAAGACAACGAATAATAAGACATTTAATGATGCCTTAACTTAGCTTACTTTTATGATAGAGCTCTTATCCAGATTTAAATAGCATTAAATTTAAGTATGATATACGAGTAAATATATAATAATACGGAATAAGGTAAACACTGCGAAATTTTGTTATTTTATCTAAAATTAATTAGAGATCCATATAAAGATAAGGATTACCGCGATATCAAGAATAATGAAACTAAAGCAATAACGAATGAAAAATAACGAAACTCCAGGAACATTTGCATTGTACAGCATTACTACAAAGGAGCAAAACAAGCAGGTAAGTAACAAATAAATCGATCCACCGTAGATATTACAGGAAATAACGTCAATATTAAACACAATAAAATGCAGAAAATCCATATTTACCCAGCAAGCGTCAACAAAACCTTAAATGCAATATAACAATACTTACAAATTAGCAGGTACAAATAATTTAACACTTTTATATATAATCCAGGATTATTAACACTGACAAATCCCAGAAATTTAAATTCCTGGTGGCGCTTCAATGGCCGAAGTAAACAATCCAAGGACTGTGGAATACAAATACCCAAACAACACTGACAGACACGGGAAAAATATGAACAACAAAACATTTACAATCCACACTATAAAAATACCCTATTTACATAAATTCAATACTCCTAACTCCTTAAGTCGAAAACTCTATGTTAAAGATTTTCGACCAACCTGTCGAGTTCGTTACTACAGCGTGATAAAATGTCTGCTTGAAGGTTATCCTGTCCACGGATGTGCTGGATCTTTAGATCAAACTGCTGCAAAGATAACCACCACTTCATGAGCCTTTTATTTTTGGTTCTCATCCGGCCTACAAACTTTAGTGGCTCATGATCTGTGAAGACTAATATGGGAGCAGGACTTCCAAAAAGATAAACTTCGAAGTGCTCCAATGCAGTCAAAAGAGCAAGTGCTTCCTTTTCGATTGTAGAGTAGCCTCGCTGATGATTCTTGAGTTTCTTCGACATGTAAGCAACGGGATGCTGCATGTCATCTGGCCCTTTCTGCAGGAGTACAGCGCCTATTCCACGGTCACTAGCGTCGATCTCGACAACAAAAGGGGAGCCAAAGTCAGGAGCCTTCCGGACAGGGCTACTGGCTAGGATATCTTTGGCTCGTCGAAAGGCTTCCTCACAAACTGGTGTCCAAACGAACTTCCTCTTGCTGCTGGTTAAGTCAGTTAATGGGGCTACTACTTCAGACAAGTTCTTACATAACCTCCTATAGTAGCCTACAATCCCAAGAAATTTTCTTACTTCACGTCTGGATCTTGGGCAGCTTAGCTTGGTGATGGCTTCTACTTTGGCTGGAACTGGGGATACCTCGCCGCTGCCAATCACATATCCAAGGTATTGCAGCTTAACATGGCCGAAATCCCTCTTGGTTAAGTTAATTGTCAAACAAGCCTGTCTTAACCTGCTATGTAAATCCTTCAGCATAGAAAGATGGTCCAGCCAAGTATCTGAAAATACAATAAAGTCGTCAAGATACACTCGAATACCAGGCATATCACTGATTACTTGACCCATCAATCTTTGAAAAACTGCAGGAGCATTCTTAAGTCCAAATGGAAGGACTGTATATTGATATAGTCCATCTGGAGTAGTAAATACTGTCAGGGGTTTTGTGTTATCTGCTAAGGGGACTTGATAATAACCCCGTAAAAATCAATCTTTGAAACATATACAGCATTGCTTACCAGATCTATGACGTCATCCACCCTTGGTAATGGATAAGAATCCGAAACAGTTACCTCATTTAGTCTTCTAAAGTCAGTGCAGAGTCTATAAAACACATGGTGATGCCCAAGGACTAATACTTGGCTCCACAAAACCATGTTGTAGCAAAAAGTCAGTTTCCTTCTTTAGTATGGCTCTCTTTTGAGGGGAAACTCGATATGGGGCACTCTTCTGAGGTACGGTACCTGGCTTAAGTTCTAGCTGATAATCTACCAATGATGTCTGGGTAGGCACATCACAGATATCTGGAAAAAGTTCCAATAACTTTTTCAAGTCATTAGCCTGTTGAGATGAGAGATGATTAAGTTTACAGTCAATGTTATTTAATGCAAGTGTATTATTTAGAGGTATGCTTTTACTTCGATCTAGAAAACCTGTTTCATTAAGCTTCCCATTATCTTCCACAGTTGACTTGCAAATCAAGCTGACATTGTCACATTGGGTCTCAAACGTTTTTAGTAGGTTTATATGTACCACTTTGCTTTTTCTCTTTCCAAGAGAAGAGATGACATAATTATCCTGGTTTCTGCTAATTATCATTGTTTCTGCTCATCACTGTATAAGGACCTCCATATCTATTTTCAAAGGTTTTCCTTATGGGTACTAGCATTAAAACAGATTCACCCGGCCTAGAACTTCGCGTCTCAGCCTTATTATCAAAATTTAATTTCATCTTATCTTCAGCTATGCTTAGATTGCCATGTGCAAATTTACGAGAGCTCTCTAGCTTACCTTGTAAGTTCTTTGCATAATCTCTTAATGTTACCTCTTTTGACTGATACATCCACATGTCATAGAATATCTCCAAAAGACCTCTCACTTTCCTTCCATATAACAACTGGGCTGGGGAATATCCAAGACTATCTTGTTGGGTGTTGTAGATGGCATACAACACGAATGGTAATCCTTCATCCCAGTCTGTCGGATGTTCCTGACAGTACTTCGTAAGGGCATCCTTCAACATCTGATAGAATCGTTCCAGGGCTCCTTGACTCTCTGGATGGTAATCAGGACAAATTATGTTTAATGCTCATGGCTGCCATAACCTGTCTAAATAAATCAGAGGTAAAGTTACTTCCTCTATCAGTCTGGATAATCTTGGGGATACCATACTGAGTGAAAAATTTTATTAAAACTGGGATCAGTGTCCTAGAACTTATGTTCCTAAGTGGATAGGCATCAGAATAACGAATAGAAGTGCACATCATTGTAATCATATATTGATTCTGCTTCTTACTTTTAGGTAAGAGACCCACACAATCTACTATGACTTTGTTAAAAGGCTCAGGTAAAACAGGGATAGGCTGTAAAGGGGGAGGTTTTATAATCTGATTCGGCTTACCAACCAGCTGACATACTGTACAAGACTTGCAGTACTCTGTGACACTTTTCTTTATACCCGGCCAGTAAAAGAGTTGAAGAACTGCACTCAAAGTCTTTCTTATTCCTAAGTGTGAAGAAGATACATTATGTATACTATTATGAGCCTTAGGCTCGCTGGAATGATAATCTGATTCCTGATTTCCCAAGTTGAACTTGCCGGAGTATGCAAAGATCTGAACTTCCTCATTAGTATTTCATTCCTCAAGTAATAGCATACTGGCTCCGTATTGATCTGGTCTTCTACAACAACCTCTCTGTAAATAGACTGTAAAGACAAATCTTCCTATTGAGCTTTTATAACGTCAGAACATTTCATATCAAAAAGATTATCAGAGCAATCAGAAACATTACTTAAATTGATTTAATTTTCAACTGTCTTTAGAGTATTTACCAATACTATGTTACCAGTCTTCAAACCAAACTTAGTTTCTAACACAATTTCTTTCTCTTTTACATTACCTTCAAAACTATCAGTTTGGATTAAACTATCAATATCGATATCTACGTCAACTGTACCAACAACATCTTTTCTTCAGTACCTGAATTAGTACTTACATTGACGTCCTTAGTTACATCTGTTCCACACTCTCGTGGGACTTCTACCATAGTCAGACTTCTGCTATGCTGTACAATACAAGTAGGATACAATACTGGATCTTCTACAGGGCTTACCTCTAATGGAGTGTCAATAACAATGGGACTAGGTACAACATTCCCTCCTGCCAAGTCTTTCCACATAAGAAAATCAACACCTCAAATAGGCAATTCATCCACCACCCCAACTGTGACATAACGAGTTAATAAGCCACCTTGCATATATAACCTACACAGGGGAACTGTTACCAGTCCACCCAAACTTCTAACAACCAGTCTATCGGATGTAAAAGTCTTTTCCAATCCAGGAACCTTTTTTTTTTACAATTAGACTATTAAAGAACAAGTGTCCTGTACTATCCTAACAGGCACACTTCTACCTAGGGCATCTGACACTGACACAACCCCATCAAACTTTAAAGGAGCAAACTCATTATCTGACCTATCACAATGAGAAACAGGAATTTCCTGCCGGACCTTCCTAATTGCCATATTTGATCCCAAAGATACTCTCTTCCCCTACTTATAATTACTGGGACATCTTGCCTTCATGAGACCAAGCTGGTTACATTTCTAACACCTAACCTCAGACAGACTTCTACTGAATGAGCCAGAGGATTTCTTCTCCTCTGATACATTACCTGGAGATTTCTTGGATTGTCTTTGACTTTGTTGTTGGGGTTTAATTACACTGTAATCCTCAGGTAACACAGCTGCTCTTTGTAAAGTTGTAACCTCACGCTCAAATAGGTATCTCTGAACATCAATAGGAACACCTCTAATGAACTGTTCATGTATAATGAGTGCCCTATATTCATCTAATGTAGTGATAATTGCTGCTGTATACCATTTATTATGTAATTTAACAAGAATATGTCAATATTCAATGTATGAATGTGAATCAAACTTCTTATATCTACGAAACTTGAGACAATAATATTCAGCCGTAAGCTCGTAAGCTTTCAGGATAGTATCTTTAGTAAAGTCGTAATCATTACTCTCACTAGATGTTAACGACAAGAAAACGGTTCTAGCTTTACCCTTTAATGACGGCTGCAAAATTACGGGCCATAAACGCTTAGGCCACTTCAAATTAAGTGCAAGTCTTTCAAAAAGCATAAAGAACTCGTCTGGATCCGCTTCATCAAACAACTGAATTATTTTAGAAGCCTTAACAACATCAATTACCTGTTCACTGTCATCGCCTTGGCTCACGCTATCTTTTATCGTTCTCTTTTCCTCCAACAGCTCTAATTCATATCTGTGCTCTCTTTCCTCTCATTCTATCCTATCCTTCCTCTCCAACTCTTCACGGTCTCTCCTCTCTTTCCTCTCCAACTCCTCACGCTCTCTCCTCTCTTGTCTATCTCTCTCCTCTTTTCCACGAGCATACTGCAATTCTAACTGCTTGAGAGTTAACTGGGATCCCTCTTCATCTAAAAAATCATAAGCTTCCTCAGGCAAAGTCTCCTTCTCAACCAAAGCATTAATAACTAAATTCTTATTCTAAGATTTCCTCCACACCTTTTTAACAGAAATGTCATACTTCACTGCAATAGCCATCCAGTCATCCTTTCTCATATGATGATTACGCAAATAATGCACACTTGGGTTACTAGAAAAATCACTAATGCTGAAAGGATCCATATTCAAAACTATACAATAGAGAAAATTTTAACTTCAAAACGTATATACAAAAGAGAAAATTTGAACTTCAAAACATAAACAAAAGAAAAATGAGCAAAAGCATTCACCTTAAAAAACAAAAATTACTCTTAATACGTAATCTGATTATTCTTAAAGTGCACAGCGCCGTATATTTAACATTAACACTTCACTTCACGGCAAAATATTAATAAACATACGGAAAAATTAATTTATGACAACTTCCTAGAATAAATCTGTGCACAAATTTTAGGTATTCAAATCATTATACAAAAGATAAAATTATACAAAAACCCGCAAAATAACTTTACCTTGAACCGGTCACTTTGATTTACTCGGCAAAACAAATACCGGACAGGCCCCCAAATTGTTACGACCATTAGCCTCTTAATACTCTTTCCTGCATTTTCACTGA
>NC_090733.1:93533839-93543839 GCF_036898095.1 Palaemon carinicauda | reverse complement strand
TCGAACCCCCACCTGTGGGCTGGAAACCATGCTAGCACGACTCTACCGACTGAGCTATCAAGAGAGATAAAAGTTTATGACAAGTCCCCGTACATATTCCTGTCGAATTCAGGAATCTGTTCATAGACTTTGAAATAAACCCATCTCCACCATGATAGCTGAATCATGAGTTGCTACACGTGGTTATTTTAAATGAACATATATCACAAGCACACGTGATTTCAATCAATGTAAATATCACCCACGAAAGGCATTTAATACCGAATTCTATCTTGGGAATATATATCCACATGGAATTCATTTTATGGTAAAATATATTGAAGATGTACTTAAAACAAGTATTTACTTTGAAGAGGATTTCTGCTCATATTTCTGTGATGATTAACTTAAACAATAAATCCTCTTACAATTTAAAACTCGCCTAATTCACCACCTCTCATCATTTATTATTTAACTGCTACACTCATAGTGACAACAAGCAGAATTATATTTTGAAAAATAATCCTAAAGAATCCAAAGTATCTTGTATCTATTTCTTTCTTTAAAATCCTCTGCCCATTATATTCCAATCTCTTATCCGGCCAAAAAGTGTATCTAATAACTGTAAAAGTGAAGGACTAAAAGCATAGCCAGAAAAAAACTGAAGATAAATGAATAGTGGATGTAAAATTTGATGAATATATGTTAATAAGATTCTCTAAACCAAACGTTCCTCAAATTCTTATCCCAATGATCCTCTAACCTAGATATTAGTAACTAACTGATAGCCTCATGAACACTTATATCAATCCCATTTGTTGCTTATCAGTCGAGAATATCAACAGTTGTCGCAAAGTAATGTGAACATCGACAGGTTTTATTTCCGCTCGAATAGGTTTGTCAATAGGTTTGTGGAATTGGTATTTCTCATATCGACATGAGCAATATTCTGTTGAGTGTTTTTGATTGTATGAAAGATTTTTTCCCTATTGCTAAGTGTTAGTATTATTGGTTACACTCTTTGACTTTTGTTTTAAGGCTCTCTGAAATTGCAGGCTTAAACTGAAGTAATCTTTAATAACTTGTACTTTTTCTGATTTTTTCAAAAGACCGTTCATGAATGGCAAGACTCAAATCCAAGTCTCCCAGATAGCCTGGCAGGGATATTCAGAAATCAATAGAACTTCTTCTCCTTCTGTTTACGATTTTCTAAAAGTATTTCTGGATCGGAGTATCATAAGCAAAATTGTATACCTCAAATGAATTCACTCCATTCTTAATCTATATTTTTCTCTTACTGCGCAACTAATACGTTATTCTTGACAATATAATTTCGAAGGTAATTAAACTATTCGTTAAGAAAGGTCTATTACGGTCTTTGTTGGTGATTTTAATGCTCACCATAGGGAGTGGTAAAGTTCTATCTCTCCTACCGATCGCCATGGCTTAAGAGCTTTAGACTTTGCCTCTGAATCAGGCTGTGAGCAAATCATAAATAAAGCTACTCACACGTCTGGTAATTGTTTGGACCTCGTATACACTGACTCCCCTGGCGTTATAACTGATAAGGTTGGTTCTCCAGTCGGGAAATCTGATCATACATTGATTTCATTAGTAGTGAAGACTGAGCAGCCTGTCCCTGATATATCATACTCTTGTAAAATTTATATGAAATCCCAAGCAGACTGGGATGGGATTTTGCATGATCTTTTGAGCTTGAATTGGTCACAATTATATAGTGGTGTAGATCCTGTTGTCCCTTTGAATTAGAATCTAGTCAACATAATTGATAGGCGTATCCCTTCTCGTGTGCTAAGGTACCGAGTGAAGGACAAACCGTGGTTCAGTGATGATTGTAGATGTGCTTATTTGGAGAAGCATGAGGACTATCACCTTTGGAAGGGTAACATATTAGATTTGACCTGGAACAACTATACTCAGCTTCGAGCTTTTGCTCAGAGAGTTTATGCCTCAACTGAAAAGGAATACAGTTTAACCATAAAAGAAACCCTTTCAGGTACAACTCAGGAACATAAATGGTGGTCTACCCTTAAATCTGCACTCTTTGGTATAGATGCAACAGATCCTCCTTTACTTAAACCTGATGGCTCAGTCATTCACTGTCCAAAGGAAAAGGCAATCCTTTTGGCTAATGTTTTTGACAGTAAACAGAGTAATGAAAAACTTGAACTTCCTCATTCCTGTTTTCCTGAGGCTAAACTAACTAGTTTAGCTTTTCGATCTCGTGAGATTAAAGCTCTGTTGATGGACCTTGATGCTTATGGAGGTGAAGACACAAATGGTATTTTTCCTTTGTTTTTTATAAAGACAGCAGATTTCTTAGCTCCAGAGTTATCTGTTATTTTGCGCAAGTTAGCAAGAAGAGGAGCTTTTAGCACTTGTTGGAGATTTGGTAATGTTACTCCTCTATGTAAATGTGTTTGTGGTAGCTCAAGTCCCACTGATTATTGCCCAATTTCCATAACTCCCATTTTATCTAAAGTTTTTGAACGTCCTCTGGCAAAACGTCTTAATAGATTTGCTGAAGGTAATCACCTACTCCCTAGTTTGCAATTTGGATTTCGTAAAGGCCTTGGAGCAAGTGATGCCCTTCTTACAATCTCCAATGCTGTAGAGAAATCCCTTGATTGTGGTCGGGAAGTTCATATGATTGGCCTTGATTTTAGTGCTGCCTTTGACCGTGTTAATCATGAGGCACATATTTCACAGAGGGGCTGTGAAATTTATTGAGGAGAAGGTTTTTGATGACTTTATACAAGAGTTCGAAGACGAAGTGATTCATTTCCATAATGGCAAAATAGCCCTCGTAGTCAGCTTGAGCCGTGTATATAGTTATGTATCAATACGTTATGCATATTTTGATATAGAAGACTCCCTTTTAATTAGTGTCCTCTAACAATATGTGAAAGTTCTCCAACTAAGACAATACTTTTTCTGATGGGAGAGCGAGTGGTCTGGAAAATAAAACACGCACTATAAAAATGGAAATAAAGAAAAATATCCCATCCTCCATCAGTATTTGTGGTTATAATGTGTTTTTATACAATGGCCAGAAAAAGGCGTGTTACAAATGTGGAAGAGAATCATGTGGCAGTTAACTGTAATATGGATAGTGAGCCCCAGTTAAATATTTTCAATTTGAATGATTTGCCCGCAATGCCGGCCGGATACCGAAAGAAGATGGTACTCCCGATGTTCAACAGGCAACATGTAATGAAGGAAACATGGAACAAGTATGTGATGTTAATAGTATTGGAAATGATAAAGAAGAGTCTAGCAACCTTGGTGAGTACCAGATAGACAACGTATGCGAATCAGTAGGAGAACAACTAATGACCATTCCCTTACCCATGTATGTTGATGATGTTGCTGTTCATCAGCACTCAGTTGAAATAGAAGATCGATCACATGACTTGGAGGGTCATGTTCCAAGTAATAGTGATAATCTAACTGATTCCTACAGTGACAGTGACATTTTTGCAATAAAAAGTGCACCCGCAAGACCTTCTCAAGTTACAGAAAAGACTGAGGATGAGGGGCTTCACCCAAAATATGAACCTCGTATTCCTTATACTATTGAAAGTCTCTTTCCCGTTGAGGATGATATAAATTAAGAACCTGGAAATCCTAATTAAATCAATATAGCGATATTAGTCCATAGGGATGATGAATCAGTGGATGGTGCTACTGAAGAATGTGACATGGATGTAGAGGTAAATAAAGTCAGTGATGTTAAAGAGGATTTGAAAAATTATGATGAAGGTTCAGACATGATGCCAAAAGGCCAGTGGAATATAGATTTAGATACTGTGGGTAAATGAAAGTTAACTATGGGGAAATCCACTAAAGAGGAAATGATGAAAGAGAAGATGAATGGAAAATATTGGTTGTCAAAGAAAAAGAAAAAGTAATTGTTTCCCTTTTCGTCCTTGTTATAGCTCTTTCTGTTGCCATTTTGAATATTAATGGTTTAAATGACGTAATTAAGCAAATGAAAGTTGCGTCCTTATCACGTACTATAAAATTGATATTCAGTTGATTCAAGAACATAATGTTAAAGATATTTCAGGTTTTAGTTATCTCACCAATCTTATGTGTATGATGTTCAATCCATCAATCAATTTAAAAGGATGTACAATGATATGTATAAATAATAAAGCAAATGTAAAACTTCTAACCAAGGAGATGAATACTAATGGTAGAATTGTTGGTGTAAGAATATGTTATAATAAATGCATTATACCTATTATAAATGTGTGTGCGCCATCTGGTGCAAGTAAATTTGCTGAAAGGGAAGACTTTTTCAGGAATGAAATATTGTATTACCTGCGGTATAATAATGATGATCTCATTTCGGGAGGTGATTTCAACAATATAACTTGCACAAGAGATTGTAGTAATGAAAACAAAACCTTTCTGTTTAAGTCTATTAGTACTCTCGAACCTTCCTTTGAATAATAATTACAAATTCACGAACAGGATACAAGAATACACATGTATACGCGAAAACTATGGATCCAGAATAGACAGGATTTATTCTGTAAAGTTATTTAATAACATAACATCTGCAGACACCATTCCAATAAGTTTTTTTTTTTTTTCAAATCATAATATGGCTGTTTTGAGATTAAACATCAACACACAAAATTGGCACAGGGTAATGGAAGTTAAATACTAAAGTTTTACATTCTGATGAAATTGAAGAAAATTTTGTGCATCTATGGCAGAATATGATGCAGAAAAAGGGTACATTCGATAACATACTTGTATGGTAGGAGTCGGCAAAATCACAATGTAAAAAATTCTTTGTCAAATTATGTAATAATATTTCACAGAAAAGCATGGTTTGCTGAACTTATTGCAAACAAGATTACGTCTAACTTTATGATATCAACTATAAAACTAGTGCCAAATTATGACAATGTTTAGATTTTCTAGAATAGGAGTTGTGATATCCAAAATTAAATATTACAAGTTATAAAGATAAAAGCCAAACTAAATGATCGTACAATTGGTGAAAAAAAATATCTGCACATCTACTTTGTGCTGAGAAAAAAGAAAAATCATGTACATTAATATCATAAAACAAGTAGATGGTTCCATTGTAGAAAGCAGAGAGGGTCATAGGTCAGGTAAAAAGTCAAGATTACCTTCTTAACCTATGCCATTCTGTCCTAAATCCAGAAGAGGAAAGTTTGTTAAGTAGAGAATTAGAGGAAATTGATGGTTTTCATGCTATCAAGACTATTT
The DNA here is from genome assembly GCF_036898095.1 of Palaemon carinicauda. NCBI lineage: Eukaryota > Metazoa > Arthropoda > Malacostraca > Decapoda > Palaemonidae > Palaemon > Palaemon carinicauda. Next base: position 93,538,589 of record NC_090733.1, on the reverse strand, counting down.
CTAAAGGAAGATCACCTGGGTATGACGAATTTCCTATAGAATTCTACAAAATGTTTTAGTTTATGATAAAGGCTGACATTATGGAAGTGTTCAAATTCATTGTGACTGTGAAATATATGTCAGATAGCCAAATTTGGTCTTGATAAAATCATTAGCTAAATATAGGATTTTTTTCCTTAGTGGAGAACTGGAGACCGATAGCCCTACAAATTGTTGGGACTATAAAATCTTTGATAAGGTTTTAGGAAACAGATTGAGATGTGTTATTGGGAAGATTATCTCCCCAGAACAATATTAGGCAGTGAAGAAAAGGTCGATTGTGAATTTTACTAATACGATTCGAGGTGTACTTGTTCATGCAAAACAAAACAGTGAAGACTTGGTAATTCTAAGTTTAGATGGGTCTAAGGCCTTTGATAAGATCACTATTGATTTTGTTTTTAAAGTAATGAAGAAATTTGGTTAACCAGATAAATTTGTGGCTCTAGTTAGAATTTTTCATAAGGGTTTTGTAAGTAGTATCTTTGTAAATGCGTTTATAAAGTTCACCTTTTTGTATTAAAAGGTCTGTAAGCCAAGGCTGCCCTATATCAAATCTTTTATATTGTATATTTTGAAAAGTTTTATATAGAGCAATGAAGAGTAATAAGAAGACAAACAGGGTAAATATATGCCTGCAATGTTATGCAGATGGCTCACCCGTGATCTTGTCAACTGATGATTCAGTTGGAGAATGTTATATAAAAATACAAGGGTTTGAACTTGCGACAGGTGCTAGTATAACTGGGTTTGGGAAATGGGGAAACCAAAAAATCTGGCCAATCAGTTGGCTGAAAACTGTTGAAAGTATAAACATTCTTGGTATAATCTATTATAGTGATTTTGAGGTTACATGTGAAGCAAATTAGCCTCGCCATGCTCAAAACATTAAAATATCAATAAATATGCAAGTCAAAAACAATTATCTATTTTCCAAAGAGCTATTATTGTTAATTCACTAGTTATGTTCACAGATTGGTATATATCTTTGCCTCCGTTAAAAAGTATATTGCTCGAGTAAATATACATATGCATATGCATATCTTTCGATATATCTGGCAGGGCACTTACCATCCGGTAGGCCGATATAATATTTGTTTGTCGAAAGAAAAGGGTGGATTGGGAATTATAAATGTTTATTTTAATTCCTTTGCGATTTTCAGTTCGACAACTCTGAATGATATTGGAAAGAAACATCATAGAGTCCAATTTCATAAAAGAAAACTTTGAAAAGAACTTGAATATTGGACATGGAATGTATAAACTCGAAGGCTTCATATGTAAAGAGATTTGTAAGCTGTATAAAAAAATGTAACCACTTAATGTAGAACTGAATGTATTGTGAATAATTAACGTCACTGTGAAATTAATATCTAGACAAAGGTCACCATTCACGTAAGGGTACAATTATTTTATATAGTATGCATAAGTTCATTGGCACTATATAGGGTTATGCTAGATATAAGTATTGATATATACGTAATCATATGTTTATGGTAATAATGGTATATGTGCATATATATATATATATATATATATATATATATATATATATATATATATATATATATATATATACATGTTAATCATGTGTAAAAACATGTATATGTATGTCTATATATGTGTCTGTATATGTATACCAGCATGTGTACACGTATGTATATGTCTATGAATATATTATGCATGTGTGTATGAATGCCTGTGTGTGTATACATATGTTTATTTCTTTTTATATATTTATATATAGATGTGTTTTATATATACATATAGTTTTGATTATGTATTTATATAGATAAGTCTACCGTTATTCATATAAATAAACTGTATTGAAAGTCAAAACAAGAATTTACTGGTCACCAGAAATGACCCTTTTTGGCAGGTGTCTAATGAGGTTTGATCTCCGCCCAGTAAACACCTGATAACTGCCCAGGTAGCTGGTATGGGAGTGTCATTGTTCACAAAGCCTCTATATGTATGTTCGTACGTTTACTTTCCCTATAAAATGTAAAGAAACCTCTCTCAATAAAAAAAGTCCTCTGAAGAAGTATCACGAGACTAGTCAGGACTTAATCTTATATTTTGTATTTTCATTTTCCCTGTGGTTCTTCTGCACCTGAACATAACGTTTTCCTGTGATTTTTACGCATAATGGATACCACGTACTCCTTCTAGACTTTCTGTACGACCTTTCCTATCTTGGTATACATTATTAGAGAATTTGCAGACGCCTTCACACGCGCCCATACTACTAAAGAACACCTGCGGTTTCTTCGTGGATGCTAGGAGGATCAAGTCATTCCGAAATGCATGATAACGAAATCCCAACCATTTGGTGATATAGAGAGAAATATATTAGAAAAACATATAAATGCAATGAAAACTGTAAATCCAAGAGCGTTTGAAGACCTAACAAGAAAAAGGAGACATTTTGAAGCCTCAACACCAACGGATTGGAAAGACCCACTTCGAGGTTTCTGCTATGAAAAAATGAACGAAAAAGTGTATAGAAAACTCAATCAAAAGCATGACAAAAAACTCAATTCATTAATAGAAAGAAGCCTGTGGACTGCAAACGTTAATCCAGAATGTGTGGTTAATTTGTCAAATAAAATTCTAAATAAGAATGTGAAGTGGGCATTGGGATACAGTTTAAATTTCTCGATGTCATCAAGTGTAGTGAATAGTGTAAAAATTACAAATGAAGTGTGTAACCTAGAAAAATTCAGTGATATTTCAGTTGAAGAAGTAAATATGATTAAGGGTATTATATACAGCAATATGAAAAAAAAAAACAGTGTTTCCAAATTGCCCAAAAAGATTCAAGAAAGCAATTGCCGAACTGAAGCAAGATACAAATATCAAACTGACAAATGCCGATAAATCTGGAGCACTGGTAATCTTGGATAAAAATTATTATATAGAAAAAATGGAAAACCTCTTGAATGATGAAAACATACATGGAATTAAGAAAAAATCCAATTGAGTTTGTGAATAGTAATTACAACAAAAAAGTTAAAGAGTTAATAAAAGGGAATGAAGATCTGATAAAAAAGGTTTGTACAATATCACCAACATTGCCATATATGTATGGAACTATTAACCATAAGCCAAATTATCCAGATAGGCCAATAATTAGCTCTGTAAGTTCAGCAGCATATAAATGATCTAAGTACCTTGTGAATATCCTCACTCGTTTAGTTGGCACCATTTCATATTCAAACATAAAAAATAACGTAGACTTGATTAACAAATTGAATGAAGTACAGATTAACAGTACCTGTAGGCTTGTCAGTTTTGATGTAGTCTCACTATTCACTAAAGTTCCTATTGATGACATGTTGGAATTTGTATCTGAAACCTTAGATAATAGGCAATTAAATTTACCATTTTCCAAAAACACTTTAATAGAATTAATTAAACTATTTAAAAAAGATTGTAATTTAGAATTCAATGGGAGATTCTATGCACAAACATTTGGTATGGCTATGAGAAACCCTTTATCCCCAGTATTGAGTAATCTATATATAGAATTTTTTGAAAGTAGAATCCTAAATAACATCATAAATAATAATGTAAAATGTTTTCGCTATATTGACGACATAATATGTGTTTGGCCAGAAACTGAAAATTTAGATAACTTTTTTCTTAGATTGAATAGCTTGGTACCATCAATAAATTTCGCTATGGAGCTGGAGAATAATTGTACCCTACCTTTTTTGGATTGTCTCATACACAGATGTAACAGTAGACTCAAATTTAGTGTATACAGAAAGCCAACGAATATCTCACCATGTGTTTATTACTACTCAAATCAAGACATCAAAGTTAAAAAATCTGTATTTACTTCTATGTTTTTAAGAGCATTTCGAGTCTGCAGCCCTGAATATATTGATAATGAAATAAGTGAGATTAGAACAATAGGTAAAAAACTGAAGTAACCTGAAATTGCGTTAGATGATGCACTAAGAACAGCAGAAAATACCTTTTTTTTCGGTAAGGATAACAGGAAAAACTACAATACGCAAATTTTACTTGTACTGTCCTATAGTAATTCTTTTAAAGAAATTCCCCAACTGTTGGAAAATTTCTATGTAAATGTAGCATTTAGGAGTAACAATACAATAAAAAAAGCCTTAATAAAGAATTCTCCTGACATTACCAAGGAATGTGTATATGGTATTCCATGCAATGCTTGTGAAAAATTCTATATTGGTCAAACTGGTAAAGCCCTAGAAAAGAGAATTGAACAACATAAAAAAAGTGTCAGATATGCTCAAGATGATAATGCACTTTTTGCCCACGTTAGTAATAAAAATCACACTATTAATTGGTCAAGTCCAAAGAAATTGGTTCATTCAAATAACTTATAGGAAAGAAACATCATAGAGTCCAGTTTCATAAAAGAAACCTTTGAAAACAGCTTGAATATTGGACAGGGAATGTATAAACTCGACCCCTTTATATGTAAAGATATTTGTAAGTTATATAAAAAAACATTAACCACTTAATGTAGAACTGAATGTATTGTGAATAATTAACGTCACTGTGAAATTAATATTTAGACCTAAGCTACCATTCACTGAAGGGTACAATTATTTTATATAGTATGCATAAGTACATTGGCACTATATAGGGTTATGCTAGATATGAATATTGATATATATATATATATATATATATATATATATATATATATATATATGTATATATA
>NC_090733.1:93518839-93528839 GCF_036898095.1 Palaemon carinicauda | reverse complement strand
GCACCACCAGCAATTCGCAGTCAAAGGAAAAATAGCCAGATTCTGCCTTGTACAATTTTCTACTGAACAAGGCTAATAGGAGGGACGAGCCATTGCCCACCAGCTAGAGTAGTGCACCAATAACGATGGTGGAGAAAAGATGTGCATGTGGCGCAGGAAAAGTGAGAGCAGTAGCGATTGATAGGGCATTCTTTGTGTATTAGAGAGCCACTTCTTGAAAGGGACCCCACTTCAGGTGTTTGGCTTGCCAATTGAGGTAGGCATAAAGGGGGCAAGTGTGGCGGTGATAGCACGCAGAATACGGTGATAATAGCTGATCATTTCCAAGAATTCTCACAGTGCTTTGAGAGTCTAGGGTGTGGGGAAGTTCTGAATGGCTGCTGCTCTCACAAGGAGGGGCTGGACTCCTTCAGGAATGATGACATGCCCTAAAAATGATACTTTGTTGGCAACTAAGGTACACTTGTCGTACCGGACTACAAGGCCATTCTGTTGTAGCCGGTCGAGCATGATGCGTAGGTGAATGAGGTGTTCCTCTTAGGAGAAAGAGAGTACAAGTATGTCATCCACGTAATATACCCAAAGGAGAGGTCCCCTAAGCTGTCATCCATGATGAGGCATTTAAAAGTGGACCCAGAACTACAAAGGCCAACACAGGTGTAATTAAACATGTATGTACCAAAGGGGGTGGTGATGACAGTCTTGGGGATGGCTTTTTGGTTCACGGGCACACCTTCAAGAGGTCGAACATGGAGAAAACCTCCACTTTGTACAAGTAGTAGGTTATGTCAGCCACGTTTGGAAGGGGTTAGTGATCCGGTTCTGTCTGCATGTTCAGGTACCTGTAATCCCAATACGGATGTAGAAAGCCATCTATCTTCAGGATGATGTGCAAAGGGGCCGACGATGGGCTTGAGACTTTTTGGCAAAGAACCATTTCTTTCATTTCGGAGAATCTTTGCTTAACGGCAGCCAAACAATCCAGTGCCGGACATCTGAATCTGGCTAACAATGGAGACCCTGAAGCTTGGTTATGGTGATAAATACTTTGTTTGGCGGGTTGGAGAGGTGTCAAGAAGTACAATACGAGTAGACTAACCGACAGTGAGTGACATTAACCCTGAGGTGGATATGTTAGAGGAAATGTGCACCCAGGATTGACAATGTGACGTTAGCAACGAGAAACTTCCAATTATATTTGGCTCTTCGAAACTATAATGTGAGGGTTTCATAACCATTGGCAGCTAACAGGCAGAGATCAGCGGGCTTAGACATCGTGTCGAGGAGATTGGCCTTGGCAGAAGGTGATGGCAAGCATCTTTGTCTACCAAAAATTACATGCCAGTACCTGCATAATGTAAAGAGAAAAGAGGACGTCACTGACAAAAAGCGATTACCTACTTAACAATTTTCGGCCAATGACAACTATTCGCATATTTCTTCGCAGTAGCCCTGGATCTGGAATGGTAGTAGCATAACTGCGGCTCATGGGTGTCAGTAAATGGCTGGAGAGGCCGTTTGTTGAGGCATTATCAAGGGGTGGTATATGTGGGTGGTGGGTAGTTTTGCCGTTCCTCCGGCACGTCACAAGGCGAGCATCTTTATCCTACCACATTCACGTCAGCTTTGGCCGATGTTGAATAGTTGTTTGCTTCATCAGGAGTGGAGGCATTGATGGAGGTCTTGAAGATGGTGATATAGCTGTCCATAAGGATGTCGAGTTTAGTCATCAGGTCCTGCATGGGCTAAATATCGACATCACAGATGGCAGTACAAAGTAAATTTCACTTCACAAGTATAGGTTTTGGCTACATGGGCAGCTGGCAATGATGAGTGCTGCTCAAGGAGATATGTTTTGAGGGCGTCTTATGCTATTGGTGTGTCCAATTTGTCGTAAAGTCAATCAAATATTCCAGGGAAAGTGTCCATGTAGATTGTTATGCAAAAATATTATGCTATGGTGCTTAAGCAAGTCACGTCCTTAACGAGAAACTGGACTCAGCACGCTGAAACCAGGCAAATGGCTCTGTACTGGCAAAGGACAGTAGTAGGGTTGGTAGTAGTCAGTGTTAGGAGGTGGCCTCATCAAACAGTTAGACACAGAAATGAGGGTGAGAGAGGGAGGGAGCTGGAAACTGGTGGTCACAAATGTATGAGGGCCCAGTTAGATGATAACTCAGAGATGAGATGAATTCAACTAAACTTTATTTAAACAGACATCGAAATTATATATCAAAACTTACAAGCAAGAACGTGAAAAAAATTCAAACAAAATTAAATATGACCAATTAATTGTATACAGGTTTGTTTAATAACAGTACAGGGAAGAGCGAGCGATAAGATAAAAAGAAAAACCGTTACAGTGTACGAGCGTGTATGAAACCCATGTGGTGCACATACTCTGTTTACACCTTGTAGAAAATAATCACATTTCCACAAACTCATTGGAAATGCAACAAAGTACACCAGTCTGTCAAGAAAAGACCACTAAATATTTTCATCGATATGCACACTCGCAACACCCTTCCTACCTGAGGCACTGGGATAGCTGAACGTGGCAGGATACACACACACACACACACACACACACACACACACACACACATATATATATATATATATATATATATATATATATATATATATATATATATATATACACACACACGAGTATATACCCAGATACTTGCTCCTTAATATATAGGGAAGATGAATAGGGAAACGATTATGAAAAATATATAAGTCCCTGTGTACATAGCCTCTCTCTCTCTCACTCTCTCTCTCTCTCTCTCTCTCTCTCTCTCTCTCTCTCTCTCTCTCTCTCTCTCTCTCTCATCATCATCATCTGTAATACACATGTCTGACCTTTCTTAATATCGAGGAAATAAAGATATAATACTTTGCATGGTTGTATCTATTATATCCTCTCAATATTTTATCCAAGGTTATAATTTGTAAGAGTATATATAGGGTTTTAGTGTATATTCTGCGAAGAAATACTCAAAATTTCTTAGGTGGATATGGTATTAATAATCAACGGAAATTTGTAGATGATCGTCATGACTATTATTATTTTATCATCATGCATCATACTATTAAGTGGCAAGTCATAAATGTCCCATATTTTCACACTGTATATGATCTCATGCCCATTGCAGAAAGCAAATATAAATAAATTATGAAACTAGCCATTGTTGTTGGTAGGTATGTCTATTAATATCGGTGCTGCCAGTTTAAACATGAATATTAATATCTTTTTATTGTGTTTTACACTTTCAATATATGTAAAGGATAACCATCATATCTAGTGGTTATAGAAAGTAATGTGAAATATATTATTGATATTAAATTCTTTAATGGGATTCCTTGAACATATCTTTATCTATTTTGCGTATTTGATAAAAAAAAACTAATATTTCCTTATAGTTTGCAGGCAAGGTGTGTTTCCACTAGCTAAAGCAACCGTGTTTCAGTATTCAATTTGCAAAAAAAAAGGCTTCACTAACCCCATCTATTGGTATTTATACGAACAATGAAATAAATTAGGTCATTAATTGGATATGCATACAAAATTCCTCATTGATATACATTACGTTGAACGTGGATATAACAAAAATAATCACCAGTATATAAATGTTTAACGAGTAAGTAAAAAATCTTTAGGATGAAATTCCTGGAAACAGTTCTGGTAAATTAGAATGACGCAGCAAGAGAGGGGACCGGAATTGCTAACAAATCAAATTAATGGTACATTTTAAAAGAAAAAGAATAATCTACTATTTGAATCATATAGACGAAGGAAAACAAAGTCATGAGATCATTACCTATATACCATGCCATAATCTTACTAAAAAATATCTTTTGGGAAAATAACTAGTCAGATTTCTATTACTTCAAAGGGTAAAAAGGTTTACAGCTGCTATAACAATGTAAGGAGGAATGTAAACACTAGATTATTTTAGTATTTTAACTAAAAGAATATATATAATAAACTCTTGTATTTTTAGGTATTGCAGCTGAGTATCGATTTTAGCTGTATCCAAGAAAACATACAGTGATATAGCGATGATCTTTATATAGGAGAATTTATAAGTTTTACAACCCAAATGAACCCCAAGGAGACGGCATTAACCTAAAGGAATCAAGGTTTTTAGGAAGCACAATGATCTACATTTAGATGACTTCCGTGCTAATTTCATAGGATGTAAAAGTATAGTTACTGAGCTATAAAAGGCTTAACAATGTCGTCGGAAAACATAACAGAATTGCAAACCAAAACTATATGAACGCCTTTTTATATAATGCAAAAATTGTATATAAATGTAGTCAAGATTTATGTAGAATTGAATTGACTCTAGGTGATGATTATTTGCATAAAATACTATTCTGTATATATTACTAGATTTCCCCGAAATTGATTCAAAGTGGTATTACAGGTATGTAGGTAAACAACCAGAATTGAGCATAACCGTCTTTTCTTAATTCAACAATATGATCTAAGACTCTAAGTGAATCAGTCATATTATTAAACGGGAGAAAAGTATATTGAATATTCTGTAGTTATTTTTCTAATACAATGTATCCATATAACTATTGGTAGTTAAACAGGTCGACGAAAGTGCGATAGCTCAAAAAAAGCTATTTTATGTTTCTATGAACAAAACCAAATGAATTACATAAACATGTATTAAATGTACATGTTTATATATATATATATATATATATATATATATATATATATATATATATATATATATATATACATGAATATATATATATATATATATATATATATATATATATATATGTATATATATATATATGTTTCTATGAACAAAACCAAATGAATTACATAAACATGTATTAAATGTACATGTTTATATATATATATATATATATATATATATATATATATATATATATATATATATATATATATATATATGCACATGATTATATATATATGTATATATATATATATATATATATATATATATATATATATATATATACATATATATATATATATATATATATATATATATATATATATATATATATATATATATATATATATATATATATATATCGTAAATGCAAAAGCACAACCACAGAGTAATTGCGAAGTAATTCAAAAGTGTAAATCTCCCTTTCCCAGAACAATTTCGGTGGTAGTGATTTTTAATGTGTTTAATGACAAACAGTTACGGAGGTTAGGGCTGATGTTTATAACTTCTTGTATATTAAGATAAAATGTTGGTCTAAATAATTTTAATTTAATCTTACCAGATTTGATATTCTAGAATATAAATGATTGTATTCGCAATTTTAATATCATCCTTAATGTTAAGTTGGCTACATGAAACGAACTTATTTACCAATTAAACATTGGCTTTAAGTATAATATCTTATTACTAGAAAGCACACAAAAAATTAGACTTACTGTCTGCGTATCTGTACATAACAACATCGAATAGGGTTTAATAAAACTTCAACCTTGAGAGAATATTTAATGATGAATGTTTCTAGTTGTGAGAGGACTCGAATCTATACCTCTTGAGTCAAAACAATCCCCATCAGTGGACTCTACCAAAAAAATAACAACCGAGAAAGATAAAAGATATTCAATGTCCATCGTCAATATTGCTGTCAAATTCATACATCAGTACTTAGACTTGGAATCAATCCATAAAATCTTATTAAGGAGTTTTCACCACACGGATATTTATAATAACCATTTGTCACTAACGCACATGGCTTAAATAGATGTAAATATCAAAGGCAGATGGGATTCAATATGGAAATCAAACTTTGTACCTGAAACTTCTTTTATGACTCAGAGCCATAGGTTCGAGTCTTTGACCAGCAGAAGCCTTTATCTTACAGTATTTTTCAGTGGATATTTATTCCTAAGTCTAAATCCCATATTGAATCCCACTTGTGGCTCATATCTAAATATATTACAGTTACCTGCTTTAGTGATAATTCATATACATATATATATATATATATATATATATATATATATATATATATTATATATATATATTATATATATATATATATATATATATATATATATATATATATATATATATATATATATATATATATATATTTATATATATATATATATATATATATATATATATATATATATATATTTGCTTATATATTATTTAACATATGTAAATATATTTATTTATATATATTTTATATATATATATATAGTAGGTTTTATATATATATATATATATATATATATATATATATATATATATATATATAGTATATATATATATATATATATATATATATATATATATATATATATATATATATGTGTGTGTGTGTGTGTGTGTGTGTGTGTGTATGTGTGTGCTTGTATGTATGTATGTGTATTAGTGTATGTCTATGGGTTTGTGTCTGCTGGCGATTACCAGTACGTACACAATATATTATTAAAACGGTAATAATTGTCTGGTCATTATTTGGTTTATGTTAAAGAGTATTCCATCATTATTCTTTAACATAAATGAATGAAATATTAAAATTGTAACTTTTATTGCTATTAAAGCTACAACCCTACATAGAAATGCAAGCTGTTACAAACCCTTGGGAATAGCCTAGTGAGGAAAATAAATAAGGGAACAAATGAGACAACGTGCTTAAGTGTAATATCAAGCAAGCGAACTCCAACCCAAGACAGTTGAGTACCATGGTAGAGAGACTATGGCCCTATCCAAGACTAAGGAACAATGGCTTGATTTTGGAGGGCCACTCTAGAACATTGATTAACTGATTTAGAGATCTCTGGCATCCAGCCATCGAAAGTTATTGACGCTGATGTCATTTGTTATAATCAAAGAATTAAAAAAAAAATCGATTTTTAAACGTAGAGGCGAAGATGTCTGGAAGAGCTACCTACTATATCCAGAGTTTCTTTTATCCATACTAGGTAGAAAGTAACCACTGAACAATTATAATTCAGTATTTAACCCCATGGGAGAACTTTTTTTTTCAAATAAAAAGTGGTCCTTGAGGTAATTTAAGTGTGAAATCGAACTTGAATGGGTTTAATTATCTCATATAATTAACTCGCTTCAGCCTAAGCTTCATTCTCATTTTTAAAGCAATCCTTTTTGACATCCGCAAAGAAATGAATGTGTTCGCTGTTTCACAGCCACAGAATTTTTAAATTAAAACCGATTGTGCTCGCAATTTATTCTTGGGATGTATTTTCCAAAAACGAGGATTGATATAATCCCCATCGTTAATGCGGTCTGACCTTTTTAGCTTATTTGGGGGAAAACTTCTGTTATAGGCACAAAGAGCACAAACTGGTTTGGGGTAAAAGGGATTTGAATGCATTTAAATTATTCCATCCAACGGAGAGATTTTTTTCTAACTTCAATGGAAAAATCTCGACTATATAATAAAGAGCAAGTGTTTGCCCCCCCCTCACACACGCATATATATATATATATATATATATATATATATATATATATATATATATATATATATATAGATATATATATATATGTATATATATATATATATATATATATATATATATATATATATATATATATATATATATATATATATATATACTTACTTGTTTACTTGTTTTGGGTTTAAATCCAACCCTCCACTGAAGTCGAGTGAACTACTTCTCGGGCGGGTCCATATTAATCATCTAGCGAAACATTTTCATTATAACTTATACAATTCTTTGATTGTAGCATCTTCCAAATCATATGATCTTGTGAAAAGTAATGTCTTTAGTTTCTTCTTAAATTCAATTGCTCCCTTTAGGTCCTTCATTTCAGTTGGCAGTTTATTATAGTGTCTAGGCGCACAGTAGCTAAAAGCCCTTTCACCAAATTTACTATTTGTTCTTGGTTCAGATAGCCTATGTTTGTCACTCATGTGTCTTGTGTTAACATTTGTTCCTAGTTCTAGTTTATTCAGGCATTCTTTTAGATATTTTGGTTCATTTTGGTTCAGTATCTTAAACGTTAGTAAGAGTAGCTTGTATTCAACTCTCGCTTTTACCGGTAGCCAGTGTAACTTAATTAGTGCAGGGGTAATTCTTTCCCTATTGTGTAGGCCTTTTATTAATCTGGCGGCTCTGTTTTGTACTCTCTGAATTTTCTTCAGCTGATAATTTGGTAAGCCATAGAACAGTGAGTTGCAGTAATCAATTCTTGAAAATATGTGGTGATAAATGAGTATGGCAATAGATTTTTCATCTAAGTATTTACTAATAAATGCTATGTTTCTAATATGATAGTTACAATTTCTTACCATGTTATTTATATGTTCGTTCATTGTCAGTCTATTATCCATGATTACTCCAAGATTCCTGACAGATTTCTTTAGGTCAATGATCGATTGACCTATTTCAATTCTTTGGAAGCATTCGACTCTTTTTATATCTTTTTCATTTCCAAAAACAATACATTCACTTTTGTCTTCATTGAGCTTGAGCTTTTTTGTTAACATCCAAGCCTTAATGTCATTCATTATTTCATGTATCTTTCTTTTACCTTCATCGACTGATTCTATTGGGAAATAGAATTGTGTATCATCAGCGTATATTTTAAACTTAACTCTGTGAGTTTCAAGTATATTTGCCAGTTCAATCGTGTAAATTTCAAACAGGAGAGGACCTAGTACACTGCCTTGAGGCACCCCTTTGGTTAGTTTTCTTGTCTCAGATTCAACATTTGATATTACTACTTTAACTTTGCGCTTCTCAAGATAACTCACAAACCAGTCGTGTGCTCGTTCTACAATGCCCACAGCTTTAAGGTCTTCCATCAGATATGTATGTTCTACAGTATCAAATGCTGCACTTAGATCAAGCATTACAAGAATGCAACACTTGCCATTTGTTATAATTTCTGTTATGTCATTTTTTATCGCTAATATTGTTGTTTCTGAGGAGTAATTTTCTCTGTATGCAGATTGATCATCAGGTATGACATTAGATTTTTTCAGATATTTCCAGGTTTGTTCGTGTACAGCAGTTTCAATAATTTTCGAAAAATATGACAGATTTGATATTGGCCTATATGAACTTAAATTGTCTGCATCACCTTTTCCTTTATACACAGGCTTGATACACGCAACTTTTTCACAATCAGGGAAAACTGCCTGTGTTAGACTCATATTTACCATGTTTCGGTAGGTCTCTTGTAGTCTAGTGAAATTTTCTGCATCTTTTACATCATTAATTGGAAATGGATCATTCCCGCAGTAGGTTTTTTTTACTTTCTTTATTATTCTCATATAATCACTCTGACTTAACTCTTTGAATACCCTTAGCTTATTTACACCTGTTGCTGATGTATTCCTTTGCTCTGTTGTGCTGATGTTGTGAAAACTGGAGCAGATTTGATTTATTTTTTCCTCAAAATAGTTAATAAAACCATTTGCTAGGCATTTAGGATCATTAGTTATATCGGGCAACACTATTTCTGTCTTTAGACCTAATAGTTTCTTTAGGTTCTTAAGTATTTTCCTTGGGTCATTTTCATTGCACACTTTTTTATAATAGGCCTTTTTTTTAACTAAGATAAGGTAATTGTAGCGATTTCTAGCTGCTTTGTAATGTTGCCAGTTTTCATTATTTTTATTTCTTTTCCATTTATCCTCCATTTTTCTTTTTCTTTTTTTCTCTTTGTGTAATTCATTATCAAACCAGTTCGATTTTTCTTTAATTGTGATTATTTTTGTTATTTCCGGGCACCTATTATTATAATTAGTTGCAAGTATAGTTTTACTTCTATCAGTAATGCAGTTTATACAGGATTGTCCCTCTACAAGGGTGTGATTCTCTTCACAGTTACAGACTGGTGTTATCTCTTTTATATCCTCTAGGCTTTGTTCAATGAACTCTTTTGGATCAAAGTTAGTCTTAATTCTGTATGTGATTTCCTTCTGTATTGCATTATTTTTTCTAACGTCTATTTCAAAAGACATCAACTTA
>NC_090733.1:93511339-93513839 GCF_036898095.1 Palaemon carinicauda | reverse complement strand
AGTCCGATGAATAAAATTGTATATTTCTGACGAAGGCATTTCATTCCTAATCTTTAATTTGCTCTTATCGCGCAACTTAATACGGTATTCTTGACAATATACTTTCGAAGGTAATTGAGCAAGTAGTTTAGAAAGGTTTATTATGGTTCATTATTTCATTATAACGAAGGCTAATGAGCTAAACTAATATTTCGTTTACTTAATTCTCAGATTTTCCTTTCCTATTTTCATCTCAGGTTCAAGAGAATCTAATGTTGGTACCAGCAGAAACATCATTCTTCAATTTTAGTAATGGATGTCAATGACATCAAGTAGCAACTTTAAAAGCATCTAGACAATCAGACGGCCAGTAATAATTAGTTAAGCTAAAACACTCTAATTGGGAAAGAAGTATGCTACAAGCCCAAGGGCTCCAACAATGAAAAATAGCCCCGTGAGGAAAGGAAATAAGGAAACGAATAAACTAAAGGAGAGATATTAAACAAATAAAATAGAATATTTTAGAAATAGTAACATTAAAATAGATAGTTCGCATATAAACTATAAAAAAGGAACTCATGTCAGCCTGTTCAATATGAAAACCTTTGCTGAAAGTAAGAAGTTGAAGTTCCAATGATTAAACTACCTGAAAGATCATTCCACAACTAGGCGACTGCTAGAATAAAACTTCTAGAATACTCTGTAATATTAAGCCTTATGATGGAGAAGGCATAACTATTATGATAACCTGCATACCGAAGGTTGCTTTGACAGTTTCAAAATAAATCCCAAATACCATTAAATGATAAGTTAAATGCACTGCTTTGCAAGGTAACTTTATAGTGAAGGACACCAAGTAGGCCCTCTCTTGGGTGATGAGATATAAAATATTTTAGTTTTAACGTCCTTGTAAAACTATAAAATTTCACAAATATATGATATTCAAATAACTCTAAAATGGAGAAAAAATTGAAGAGGTGGGGTAAAGTTAGGAAATATATCCTCTTTTAAGTGGACTTACAATGAATTCTTTTGAAACTACAGAAGATTTCTCTATATGGAATATTTATTCTGCATATGATACCTTTCTAATGATATACTGTACACAGTTCTTTAAAACCGAAGAAAAATAGTAATGGCTACTTATTGAGTTCTTTATTCAATACGTTATTGCTATACTGTCTCCTCTATTTTCTATTTTCAAAAAAAATTTGTCATCATGAAAGAAGGTGCATCTGCCAACATTGTCTTACTTGGGTTTAATATGCACAAAATTGATGGACATAGGTTTTGAGCATCTAGATTAATTCATGAAAATAACAAAGATTACAGGCCTTCCTACCTTATTGGTCAAGAAAGCACTAACATAAGCTCGCCAGTACTTCACAATATTAACCAAACTCCTTCAAGAGGCCATAAATTTCAGCAAATATTCTTTAGGTATATTTAAGTTATATATGAATTAAAAGACATTTAATCTTTTATTATTATCAGGATCAACATTACTATTTTCCGTCTGAAACAGCTGCATAAATTCACCCACTATCAGTATCATCAGAGAGTTGGTCAAAATAATCCTTTTGAACTTTTTAAAGATGTCAGAAATACTGTGAAGAACTATGTATAATTTTAATTTTATTTAAAAAAATCTGATGTTAGCATAGCTTTGAGTGATTCTCTTTTTTATTATTATTATTTTGGAAAAGAATGAACAATATTTTCTTTTAATGGTTGGTAAAATGCATATCAGATTACGATCAATTTGTTCGTCTACCAAAGCTTTCTTAATTAATGTTCCTCTTAGTCATACTAAATTATATGATTCACTTATATTATTACGGACAATAAATTACGAGGCCAAATTGCATTAAAAAAACTGTTTGTTACTCATGAATCAGGGTTGCCAACCTTAAGATATTCTGATTTAGTATATATTTGTATATTAGACTCTAGTTATAATATATTTATCAAAATGGTAGTTAAAATCCATATCAGAGTTCATTTTTAATTATATCATACCTAAAATAATATTAAGTTTTGCCATAGTAAAATAAGTTATATATGTATTTTTGTTGGCTGTTGTGGTCCGTTTTCCGAGGAAATATTTCATTTTTTACGACCTACTATGAAATTCCTATAATGCGTCTACTGTACCGCCAACAAAATCGGTGTCAGGGCACACTTAATGTAATGCAACAATGAAAGCAGATTAATTAATACTATCCTCATAAAAAAAAAAAAAAAACATTATAGTTTGATGATAGGCGTTAACTATTCCTTTATATTATAGTGTACATAGAAATTCATGTCATGCTCACCATTCCATCGATGTGTTGTTTTCTCCACTACAAGTGAAATGTTATCCATACCTACATTTACTAAACAAGCAATATCTGTCTGCTTGTATTGTATATTGTGCCCGTAGTAATCGTAAAAGAATAAAATGTTTACGTCCCTACCCGCTGAGGGATAAGGGCTGAAAACTTTTTGCAACTAAGAAACAGTTTTTCCGACTAAATGT
>NC_090733.1:93493839-93496339 GCF_036898095.1 Palaemon carinicauda | reverse complement strand
ATATACCGATAGCGAGCACATTTATTTCATGAAAAAATAAGTCTTCTTAATCTCAAATGATTTTGGATCTACCAAACTACTAATATTGAAAGCAGTTCTGTACTCAAAAGTCCTACTGCTTTCGAAAGATTAAAAAAAAACAAATTGTTATGCGCTGATTTTAATTTTCCTTGTAAATAAAAACAGATGGAAGCATAAATACGTCGAAGAACAATAGCTTTTTATTTCCTCTCTTTCCTCATTGAGCATGTGGATGTCATCATCATGCAATTACTAGGTAATGCCTCAAGTAATATTACAATTACTGAGTAATCTCTCAGATATTTCGTAATTACAAATTAATCTCTTTTGTAATATTGCAATTACTGAAAAATCTCTCAGGTAATATTGTGTTTACTAAGTAATCTGTAACTAGTTACTTGGACTATTGATAATCCAATGATGGAGCAAAACAGATTTTACGGTGTGAATTATGCAAAGTCCTTTAGAAAAGGGTTAGGATATCAATGTATTGTTATTACCAGTAGGAGCAATAATCAAAAATTGTGATTTACTATTGGAAGGAAAGAAATACTGTGAATATATATGAGAATTTTCTTTAATGAACATTAAGATGCAGAGACCAAAAAAAATCCTTTTCATCGCCAGCTGCTTTTACCTTTGAATTTATATATATATATATATATATATATATATATATATATATATATATATATATATATATATATATATATATATATATATATATATATATATATATATATATATATATATATATTCATATCTTCTTCTTCCCAGCTTTATCCCTATTCGGGGTCGCCGTTTCTAATGAGTCTCTTCCATCTCCCTCTGTCCTGTGTCATTTCCTCCCATACTCCCTTCTCCCTCATATCATCTCTAATGCAATCTCTCCACCTGGTCTTTGGTCTTCCTCTCCTTCGTGTTCCATCCACCTCCACGTCCATCACTTCTCTTGCCATGTGTTGCCCTTCTCTTCTCATCAGGTGGCCATACCATCTTAACCTTGCCTCTTGCACTTTCTTTGATGCCTCAGTGACTTTTACTGTACCCCTAATATGTTCATTTCTAACCCTGTCCTTTTTGGTTACTCCACTCATCCACCTAAGCATCCTCATCTCGGTTACGTTCAACTTTCTACCCTCTGTTTTCTTTAGGGGTGCTGCTTCCAATCCATATGTCATTGCTGGTCTGACCACTGCCTTGTGCACTCTGCCCTTCAATCTTATAGGGACTTTCCTATCACATATGATACCAGACACCTTCCTCCAGTTGTTCCAACCACACTGAATCCGGTTGTTAATTTCCTCTTCCATGTTCCCCCCATTGTCGATCACTGAACCAAGGTACTTGAATTTATGAACCCTTTTGATGTTTCCTCCGCCTAATTTGATCGTTGTTTGCTGGTCGCCATCCATCTCGGTTGTCATATACTCTGTCTTCTTCCTGCTTATTCTTAAACCTCTACTCTCCAAGGCATATCTCCATCTTTCTAGTTTCCCCTCCAGTTCTTCCTTGTTCTCGGCTACCAAGACTATATCATCTGCATAGAGCAGACACCATGGTGGCTCCTCCCTGACATCCTCTGTTAACACATCCAAGACGATGTTAAACAGGAGTGGGCTTAGAGCAGATCCCTGATGTAGCCCGACTCCAACTTGGAAATTTTCTGTTCTTCCAACTGTAGATCTGACGCTGGTCTTTACATTTCTATACATCTCCCTGATCATTCTGACATACTTCTCCAACACTCCTCTCCCCCTGAGACATCTCCATATTTCCTGTCGTGGTACTCTGTCATATGCCTTCTCTAGGTCTATAAAGGCCATATGCAAGACCTTTTGCTTCTCTCTGTACTTTTCCATAATTTGTCTCAAATCGAAAATACCATCCACAGTACTAAGCCCCTTCATGAATCCTAGTTGCTGTCTACCGATGGAAACTTGCTGCCGTAATCTTTCATCCATAATTCTTTCAAATACCTTCAGTGTATGTGACATGAGTTTTATTCCTCGATAATTCTCACAACACTGTATGTCCCCTTTCTCTTTGAATATTGGGATTAATATACTTTCCCTCCATTTTTCGGGTATTGTCTCACTTTCCATAATCTTTTTCATTAACTGCCACAATATGTCAATTCCTTCCTCATCAAGAGCCTTCCAGGCTTCTGCAGGTATGCCATCTGGTCCCACAGCTTTACCATTTTTCATCTTTCCCAGTGCCCCTCTAACCTCAGCTTTTGTTATTTCTGTGACTGGTCCACAATTTGTGTGTCCGTCTCCTCTTAGAAATCTTTCATTTTCTTCATTCAGTAAGGCCTCAAAATATTCTTCCCATCTCTTTATTATGTCTCTCTCATTTCTCAGTATATTTCCATCCTTATCCTTAATCTGTCTTATGTGTGTTATATCCTTGGTATTCTTATTTCTCATGTGTGCTAGTTTAAAGATCTTTCCTTGCCCTTCCTTGGTATCTAGCT
>NC_090733.1:93473839-93491339 GCF_036898095.1 Palaemon carinicauda | reverse complement strand
CCCCAAATAGCGTTAACGCTTCGAGGGGGACGTGGCAAAAGAATAAGAGGGGGCCGTAAGAAGGTTACCCTCGTTCCCGTACTACTATTGACCACCACCCCAGCGCCATTCCCAGGATGGCGGACATTCCTTGTAGCATTGAGCGTGGTGCTACAGATACAGTACGTCAGGGAGGGAACTGTGAAGATCTTTTCTTTTAAGAAAGAAGTCTAGGTCCATCAGGACGACATGGCGATCTCACCCAAAAATAGATTTTTCGCTTCGCTCAAAATCCGTTCTTTGGGCTCAAGCCATGTCTTCCTGATGGAAGTATACCAGAGCATTAATGTATCTTTCGATTTTCATCAGTGCCTTAACCTTGGGACAAATTTTCTATGATCATTTGGATCAATCGAGACAAATGACGTTACCGTTATCCGTCATTATCACTAATCATCTCCGATGTTGGTGCTTCCTGCCCCCTACAGGGAAGAGTCATTCTAGACAGTAGAAAGGTGGGTCTCAAGGTAAGCATATGTTATATGGACAAACATAAGAATACACCAGATGAACAAATCGTCTCGTAGTTTGTGAAAATTACCAAATACTTAACAGTGTTTCTTAATTCGAAGAGCATACAAATATATAAAAGTACATACTCTGGACTATAATCATGCAATTGTCGGGCGAGTTAGGACACAATTACATTCTAATAAACGTTTATTAGTAAGTAAAACGAATATAGCATGATAACGGAACTATACTTGTAACTTGTACAGAGATTATCTTTCTCTCTTGGAAAGCAAGAAATGATGAGTGCCACTCTCAGATTGAAGAAAATTATAAAACAAATTCTCTTCATTATTCCTCTACTGGTTACTTTTATCGGCACTGTGTACTACGTACACCGGCACTAGGGCTATTTGTATAGTTCCACACCTGGGATTTTGAACAGAGCTAGTGTCACCATGGTAACATTTGATCAAAGGAGGTCACACCCTAAGAGGGATGACCTCTTCTCCCTTTAATTGACAGTCCCAGTCAATTAGCTGTTCATCGTAGAATTAGACGGCGGGTTAAGTATTCTACCTGACGTCACCACATACTGCTTCAGATCATGGACTTCCTTAGCATAGTGTTTGTAGAACACTGTGGATGATTCTCACCCAGTATATGTGCGAGGACATTTCAAGTCCAAACCATTGACTGTCTATAACAGTAATTAGGGGGCAGGTTATAATACACTACCTGCCGCCACTACATAGTGTTTCAGTTCATGTACCTGTTTCGTATAGTGTTTGTAAAACACTCTGGATGATTTCCATCCAGTGTATGAACGAAGACGCTCAAACTCCATACACTGAAAGAAGTTCAGTGATAAAGCAATCTATCTCGGATCATAACCTGCGGAGTACTGTCACGATCCGTTCTACTAATAAAGTAGGTGAGCTTCGCCCTCAGTTGTTTTAGGGATAAGTTTGATCCAGAGGTTTCTCCTTTAACCCTGGATAGGCACGCTCCTCGGACACCCCTTTAAGGGTATACTCGGTCGCGCGCGACCCCGACGCAAAAAAAATTCTTGAAAAATCTGTTTTTGCAGTAACCTCCTTTTTTGTTTTGCAAAAAAAAAGTTCAATGAATGCTTAAAACTACTGTAAAGATAAATACTACTCATCTGCTGAAAAACTATTTATTATAAATATTTTTAAAAATTAAGTAGAAAAATAAAAAGATCTTACATAAAAATTCATAAAAAAAAAATTATACATATATACACAAATCCTTTTTGGAATTGATTCTTGAATGTTTACGACACATCTTGATGTATTTTGGATGAAGTCAGACCCATGGAGGTGAAGATCTGAAATGAGAAAAAAAGGTAACTTTTTTTGGCCAAAAAAATTTGTCCAAATTTCATGAATTTTTTTGGGTACCCAAATGAAATAGGAAGTGGCTAATTTTTTTTAGGGAATAAACATATGTTATCCTAAAATAGAAATATGTAAAAAAATCTTCATTATTTTGTAAATTACATTTATATCAGGGGCCATATCTAAAGGTCATTTTTTGAGTACTTAGAAATTTCGTAAAAAAATACATATATTTAATATATAATATGATATTTATGCAGGTAAAAATATACCAAAATATCACACATTCTATAGGGAACAAGAATATATATATAGATAGGGCAACTTACGCTTCGGATATGTCCACAAAATGGCCGCCAACAACACTGACTCAGACTCCCTAATCTGTCACCTGAAATGCAGGAAGGGTATGTCAATTTCAAGGTGTTATTTACTAATCTAATTATTCTTGGATATGCATAAAAATTGTATGGTGGATTGCTGGATGATTGTCGGTTATTTTACGACTATAAAATTAGAATTCTGACCCAAAAAAAAATTTTTTTGAATCGAAAAAAAAAATGTAAAACAACATAATATTTTAGCTAAAAAAATTTGATGATATTCAATCAAAAAAGAAGTAAAAAAAAAAATTCCGGCAAATAAACATCTAAATGAATCATTACTCTGTGATAGTTCCTTAGTACGTAATAATTTTGAAAGAAATGAGAAAAAACGAAAAAGTGGCAATCGCAGGAAAATCGAACACATACCTACATATACGCCATATCTGGCTAAAAATAAAGATAGGCATGGGTAACCAGATCATCTAGAAACACTTTAAAACACAATAAAAATATAAGTTTTGCGACACTACTTGCCAATTCCTTACGGTAACACGACTAAGCAAAAAAATGCAAAACAAATAAAAAGGGGCACTCGCGGGGAAATAGCCAACATTCTAATATACGGAATTTCAGAAAAAAAAAATCAGCCACGTGCTAGGCAAACCATCAAGGCACATTTTCCGACAAATAAACATGTAAATGAATCATTACTCTGTGATAGTTCCTTAGTACGTAGTAATTTTGAAAGAAATGGGAAAAAACGAAAAAATGGCAATCACAGGAAAATCGAACACATACCTATATATACGTCATATCTGGCTAAAAAAAAAGATAGGCATGGGTAGCCAGATAATCTAGAACACTTTCCAACACTATAAAAATATAAGTTTTGCAACACTACTTGCCAATTCCTTACGGTAACATGACTAAGCAAAAAAATGCAAAACAAATAAAAAGGGGCACTCGCGGAAAAATGGCCAACATTCTAATATACGGCATTTCAGAAAAAAAAATTTCAGCCACGTGCTAGGCAAACCATCAAGGAACATTTTCCGACAAATAAACATGTAAATGAATCATTACTCTGTGATAGTTCCTTAGTACGTGGTAATTTTGAAAGAAATGAGAAAAAACGAAAAAATGGCAATCACAGGAAAATCGAACACATACCTATATATACGCCATATCTGGCTAAAAAAAAAAGATAGGCATGGGTAGCCAGATCATCTAGAAACACTTTCCAACACTATAAAAATATAAGTTTTGCGACACTACTTGCCAATTCCTTACGGTAACATGACTAAGCAAAAAAATGCAAAACAAATAAAAAGGGGCACTCGCGGAAAAATGGCCAACATTCTAATATACGGCATCTCAGATAAAAAAAAAGATATGCACGTGTTTGCCCAACCATTAAGGCACACTTTCTAACAAATAAACATGAAAAAAAATCAATAATATACGGCAATTCCTTACTACGTAGTAAATTTTTACAAATATTGAAAAAAACAGAATTTGGCAACCACAGTTAAATACCCCACATACCAATATCTACGTCGTATCTGACAAAAACAAAGTCACGCATGGGTAGCCAGATCATCTAGACACACTTTCCAACACTAAAAAAGCAAAAGTTTTACGACACTATTTGGCAATATCTTACGGAAAAATGACTTGGCAAAAAAATGAAAAAAAAATGAAAAAGGGGCACTCGCGGTAAAATGGTCCTCGTGGTGATGAACAACATTTTAACTAAAAAAAAAATCATGCACAAGGTAGCCAAACAATCCACCAAGACTTTCCACAACTGATAACCTATACAAGTTGCACCATTCTACGACAATTTCATAATACGTAATAACTTTGATAATTATGCAAATTACCTTAGAAGGGTAAACTCGGTCACGCTCGACCCCAACGCGTCTCAGAAATTGGGGAAGGAGTACAGCTACAGCGATGCACATCTGGACACTACTAGAGCGTGTAGGCGAGACACCTACTGCAGGTCGATCACCCACAAATTCAGTCACGGGGGTGAGTCACGTGAGAAAAACCTCTTTTGTTTTGACGCTCGGGGTCGCGGATGACCCACCGTACCGTTCCAGGGTTAAAGAGCTGTCCTCCCCTGAAGTCTGAAGTTCTACGAAGATACACCTTTAGACACTCTACCGGACATAGAGAGACATCTTCCTTCAGTGGGCAGATTCTCCAGGGACCCCACCTTTTAGTGGGTAGCTAATTCTTAGCGAGAAAGGATGGATCAGGGAAGAAATTCAGTTCTCCTGTTTCGGAGAACCGTATGTGGCCCTCATCCCTAGAAAGGGCCACTATTTCACTAACTATAGCCCCTGAGGCTATAGCGAACAGAAAAATAACCTTTTGGGTTAGATCCTTAAGCGAACAATCTTCATTGTTCAAGGATGAGGCATAATGAAGGACCTTGTCCAAAGACTAAGAGATGGGCTTTGGTGATGCAGCAGGCCTAAGCCTCGCACATGCCTTTGGGATCTTATTAAAGATCTCATTCGCCAAGTCTACCTTGAAAGGAATATAGAAGAGGTCTAGTCAAGGCTGACTTGCACGTAGTTATCGTGTTGGCCGCCAAACCCTGGTTATGAAGATGGATAAAGAAGGACATGCAGAAGTTCATTGAAATCTCTCTCAGTCCTTTTGCTTTTACGAAAGCAACCCACTTTTTCCATGATGACTTAAGGTGATTGGACGGGATGAATTGGAAATCCTATGTCTATCCCTTCCATTTCAGAGACATGATGTCTATCATTTAAATTAGAGGATCCTCGTATAGGGCTACATATCCAGGTAGTTCCTTGACGGCGCTCGTAATGAAGAGGACGGATTGCAGTTCTGGGACTTGTTCCCATCTGGGAGAGAATAGGTCTGCGTCCGTGGACCATTCTAACTCTATCGACGTGAGCCTGAGTAGAGCATCCACTGTCACATTGCGGATTGTTTGTATGTGAACTGCTGACAGGTGCCATCCCTTTAGGTAAGGGATGGCTAACTACACCTAAACTGTATGAGACGTTTCTTAGTATCGTCGATTGCAGCGTCTCGGTATCGCTTCGGAGTCCCAGATCAGCTGTAGACAATCTGATCTGCCTGGAGAGAGTTTCCCTACTCATGACTGGACCAACATGGTCTTGGGATTTTCGGGCTTTGACCTTTGTTAGGGAAGCGATTAAGGAAGGACCGCTATTGGTCCTTTTAGGCCTCTTCGAGCATTTGATGCTTGTTTTCTTCAGGCTCCCAGCGCATCTTGCAGCTGTGCTCTTAGCACAGGGCCTGCCTTTATTGGGAATCGGAGAGAGAACAGGGTTCCTCCCTGTTCTAGTTTTGGGAATCTGAAATTTAGCTTTCATCCACGATGTTCCGGGGACCGAATCATTTCTTCGGATGTTCATAGACCAGCCGCCTTGGGTGCTGTCCACCCCAGCCTCTTGTCCGGGAACATTGTTGCCTGAACCTTTCTGAGGCTTAAATATTGCATGACTGTGTCTGCCTACTTTATGAAGGCAGCTAGGACTCTGTCTAGTCT
This sequence comes from Palaemon carinicauda, assembly GCF_036898095.1. NCBI lineage: Eukaryota > Metazoa > Arthropoda > Malacostraca > Decapoda > Palaemonidae > Palaemon > Palaemon carinicauda. The sequence continues at coordinate 93,485,607 of NC_090733.1, read as the reverse complement.
GACGAGTATTTTTCCTAGGAAGTGCGTTACTTTGTGTAACCTGAATCCTAGATAGGAGGGGAAAGGGTGATTGACTTGAAGCTGCCGATAGACGACTTTCAGGTCTGGTAAGACTATAGGCACCCTTTCTTGCAGCGGGGTCCTTATGTTCAGGAGGATAAACCTCCTGGACTCGTTGTTTTATTTGGACTTGTTGAGTGGCGATAAGTCCTAAATGAGGGTTTTGGATAATCGGAGGAGTAGAGGAAATGGTGGTAGAGATATCTCCACCTCTCATATTAGTCCCATTTTTATTAGGCCATGGACCCAAGGATCGAAGGTCCAGCGATCCTAAAGGAATCTCCCTCCTACTAGAAGTATTTCTATGCTTCGACTGATCAGTAGGAATCTCTTTTCGACCATCTGTCTGTGACATCTCGTTCACTACAACTGTGGATTGTTGTTGAACCACTCGAAATGGATGTCCAGACCTCTCCATCTTCCTTTTAGGTTGGGGACCCACAACCTTAGAAGATTCTCTTTTTGAAAGGATGCCCCACTTATGGAGAAGTCCTACTTTCTCCGTGGAGGCGTTCTTAATCACTTTCTTTACTACCTCGTCTGGGAAGAGGTCTTTACCCCAGATGTTGGAATATATTAGCTTTCTTGTATCGTGCTTCGCTGTTGCGTTATCTAACACAAACTCCATACATGTTCTTCTAGCCTTTATAAAGGCATAAAGGTCTTTTACCAAAGTAGCCATATGTATTTTAGCTAAGACCTTAAGCATGTCTGGGGTATCTTGATGAGCCGAACAGAACTCTATGTAGTTCTGTAGAGATAAGGAGGCTGCACGTCTCTCCTTTGTTTCTTGTTCATCCTGCAAGAGAAACTCAGATAATTTTGGAAGATTTTCCTTAAATTGTCGACTGGCGACATCCGTCTTAAGTCTTCCTACTGAAAAGGTGAAATGGGCTTCCTTCCAGTTCTTCTCCTATCTGGGAAATGCTAGTGATAGAGGCTCGCACTCGTTGAGTGTAGGACACAGTCTACCTGTCTCTATTGCCCCAGTGACATATTTGAAAGCCTTCTCCGTAAAGGGGAATGAAATTGAAACAGTAGCAAGAAAGGAAGAGTGCTTGTTACCCGGTGTGGATACCTTTGACACCGAGTAACCCGCCTTTTCTATGCTGCTTGATAGGATAGCCTGTGCTTTATCATTGTCGAGAATCATAACCTCCTTTGATTCCGTTCCTTTTCTTGATGTTGGTTCTTCCTTCAGTCTAATGAAACAGTTCGGGAAAGCGTCAAAGCTTAGCCAGAACTAGATTTTGTCCAAAGGAATAGCACACATCTTCGAGATGTAGAGTTTGCCGTTTAAAATCGGCATTAGCTCTGCAAACCTCCAGGGATTGGTTGTGGAGCATGTCAGAAGGTCTTCATCAACGAATCTTTTGTACGACCCTTTAGGAGCGACAAGTGGAGCTTTACCAAGCTCTACCTTGCATTTCACTTCTTGCTTTGTGCTCTGTTTGCACAATTTTTCTACTAGATTCTTGACTTGGGCCCATAACTGGTTCATTCCATCTAAAAGAGGGATAGAAGGAGGAGATATCGATGTCGTTAGCTCTTGAACCGGTTGGGACGGAGACGATTCCAGCCTGACAATCTCCCCTTCTTCCCTTGGGCGCCTTTTGCCCTCCTTCTCGAAGGTTATCTGGCCATCGGGAAATGTACCTCATGTCTGAAGTACCACTATTTCCTTACTCGCTGTTGGAAATAGTAACCTACGCATCTTGTTATTAGGCAGGTAAGGTCCCGGAGAGATTTTCTGAAAGCCTCTCACCCAGTTGCGTAGTTTGAAACGAGCTGCATCCCTAGTCTCCACCGACTTGGGATTCTTGAAACCTTCAGACAATAGGGCCCGACATACTTTGCAGGCCTGCGGGTTCCAATACTGCAGGTGTTCGGAAATAATATTGCAGGGGGCTAAAACCTGCATGCATTATGTCCGTAAAAACACTTACTCTTAGTTTTGCAGAAGACTGCAACACATGACATCTGGCGTTCCTCCTGTAAAGAAAGGAAAAAAAAATGATTATACGATTATCTCACTGATGACCAATAAATCAAAAGTCATATCTTACCAGAATAGCTTAGGATAGCAAGCTATAAAGGGATAGTAGGAGCCACATACTTGTATATCCCTTGCAAGCAAATGCTGGTACCTCCCCACAGTATTAAGTGATAGGAATCTCGTATTCGAAGGAATTGCAACTGAAAAAGCGGGTTTTTTAACCCCTTGGGATAGGGAAGTGTATACTTCAGTATCCCTTTCATACTAAATACTGTGGGGTAGGGAAGACTGATTTCTCAATCAGCTTAACGAAGAAACACTATTCCTTCAATGTAGGAGCGGCTGCAGCATAAGCTCACATGAGGATACCCAAGAAATAGTTACTGTATAATCATACTGTAGTTTTCTATTTGCAGTATGCACTATATTGCAATATACTGGCTACTGTATAATTATATATAGTATGATCCAGCCAATGTGTTGCCTTTCTGGCAAGCAACTGACTGTACGGTCCAGCTGGCATGATGCCAACTGGACTGGGGAAAGGAAAGACATATATTTGTATATATCCCACCCAAATTATTTGCTGTGACCCCCCTTACAAAATTAAAACATAAAGTATCCTAATCATGGAGACTCGAGGATAAGGGCTCTGCCCTTTAAGGGATAGGAGTGTAATCTCCAGTCCTTAAAATTTTAATATTGCACGGTAATCTGAAGACTGATTTCTAATCAGAATATTGAGGAACTAAATTCTTTCAATATGAGATTGGGTTCCCCAAATATTTGGGTAGGATTTTCAAATATATTGGAAAAACACTACTAGCATAAAATATATAGAAGCTTTCTATTTGCAGTATATCCTATACTGCAGAAATACTAACTACCTGTATAAACATATACTGTATTACAGCCAGCATGTCGTCGGCATAGCTAGCTAATGCTAGCACATCTAGCCTGCTAGCTTGCGTGTGTATATATATATATATATATATATATATATATATATATATATATATATATATATACTGTATATATAAATATATATATATATATATATATATATATATATATATATATATATATATACAGTTTATATATATATATATATACAGTTTATAGATATATATATATATATATATATATATATATATATATATATATATATATATATCAAGACAATTGTTCTTAATTACATAGGGGAGGTAATTATGGAGACGAGTATGACATATATATATCCTCATGTAATAAAGAGTTTAACTCTCCTTTCTCTCTCTCTCTCTCTCTCTCTCTCTCTCTCTCTCTCTCTCTCTCTCTCTCTCTCTCTCTCTCTCTCTCTCTCTCTCTCATGATCTGTAAAACATATATATGACTTATGTTAATATGGAGTAAATATAGGGATTAAACTTAGCCCTGGTTACTTTCATTATATATTTTACAATATTAGCCACGACATAATACTTAAGAGTATACTGTACATCAAGTTGTTAATCTGTATTATGCTAAGAAAGAATAAGAAATCTTTAGCTGGATACGGCATTAACAGTCATATTCGAGAATGGCTTTTATGACTATTCTTATTTTGTCATCATACATCATACTTCTATTGACGTGCTTTGTTCATATGAAACATGTTACCCAAATGGAAATCATTAATGGTATTCCTTGAACTTATCGTTAGGTATTCTGCTTATTTGTAGGAGCAAACTAATATTTCCTTGTAGCGTACTTTGCGAGCAAGGTGTGTTCGCGCTGGCTAGAGTGATCATGTTCCAATATTTATATTGCGAAAAAATAGCTTCATTAACGATATCTATTCGTAGATGTTCGAACAAAGACATAAATTCGGTCATATATTAACAAAATTATTGTACTCTCGAATGAGAATGCATAAAAAAATTCCATACTTATATTCATTAGCTGAACGAAAATAAAAAAAAAAAATAATCTCCAGTAAATAAATGTTTAACAAAGAATCAAAGAATAAAAACCAGAATCTTTAGAGTGAAATTCCTGGAAATAGTTCTGACAAATTGGAATAAGTAGCAAGGTGGACAAAGAATTGCCAACAAATTAAATTAATTGGATATTCTAATAGAAAAAAAAATCCACTATTTGAGTCATGTACCTAGATGGAAATCGAAGTTATGAGATCATTATTTACACCATGACATAATATCCCGGGAATTTTTTTATAGTAAAACCCTGTCAGATTCCTCTTATTTCGGAAGGGAGAAAGGTTTACAACCGCTATAACAATGTGAGAATTGATGTAAAATATAATTCTTTTAAGATTTTAACTTACAGAATATATACAATACACAAGCAGCTCTTGTATTTCAAGTTAATGCAGCTGAGTATGAATTTTAGCTGTATCCAAGTAAATGTATAGTGATGAAAGCGATGATCCTTATATGGGAGAATTTATGAGCGCTATAACCTCCATGAACCCTGAGGAGACGACATTAATCTAAGAGAATCACGGTTGTTAGGAAACAAAATTATCTACTCACAAAGTCTCATTATATTTAGATTACTTTGGTACTAATTTCATAGGATGTAAAAGTATTATTACTCTGCTATAAAACGCTTAATTAGCTCTTCAGAAAACGTATTACAATAGCCAACTAAAACTGTAGGAATGCCTTTTTCTATATAGTGGATATATTGCATAATAAATTGGTAATAGGTTGGGCAAGGCACCAACCACCCGTTGAGATACTACTGCGATATAGTTGACTGGTCAAACAGTATTATATTGGATCACTCTCTGTGGGTAAGGGTAACTTTTTTCTTTGCTTACAAATACAACGAATAGCCTGACCAATTCCTTACGCTTCTCCTCTGTCTTCGTACATCTGATAACAATGATATTACCAAACAATTCTTTTATGCTCTGTAGCATGGACTTCCAATGACTTGGGTTAGAGTTCTTACGGGCATGCTATTCCACCTAGTATCCTTTTCCACTTCTCTCTTTTTTTATTTAAGATTTTATAGATTATAAATGAAAGACCCAATTTAATGTTGTTACTGGTCTTGAAATGTTTTACTTTTATTGTTCATTACTTTTCTGGGAGTTTATTCATTTCCCTGTTTCCTTTGATCACTGGGCTATTTTTATCTGTTGAAATCCTTGGACTTATAGAATCATGATTCCCAAGTAAGGTTGTAGATTAGCTCGTAATAATGATAATGAGAATACTACTACTACTACTACTACTACTACTACTACTACTACTACTAATAATAATAATAATAATAATGATAATGATAATAATAAAATTAATAATGTTATGTTAGTAAAGATTTGAATAGAATATAATAAACTTTACCTTATTCTTACTATACTTCCTTAAAATTGATTCAGAGCTATATTCCACATGTGTTGGTAAATACCAGATTTAAGCAAATTTATATTTTTGCATTTATATATATATATATATATATATATATATATATATATATATATATATATATATATATATGTATATGTATATATATATATATATATATATATATATATATATACATACACACACACACATATATATATATATATATATATATATATATATATTTATATGTATATATATATATATATATATATATATATATATATATATATATATATATATATATATATATATATATATATATATATTAATATATATATATATTTATATATATATATATATATATATATATATATATATATATATATATATATATATATATATATATATACATATATATATATGTGTGTGTGTATGTATGTGTGTCTGTGTAAATATATATGTAAATATATGTATTTATATACATATATATATATAAATATGTGTATTATATATATATATATATATATATATATATATATATATATATTTATATATATATATATATATATATATATATATATATATGTGTGTGTGTGTGTGTGTGTGTGTGTGTGTGTAAATATACGTATATATATATATATATATATATATATATATATATATATATATATATATATATATATATATATATATAAGACGAGAACTTGTTCCTCTTATATAGGCCAGGATTTTATTACTATTATTATGATTAATACTATTATTATTATTATTATTATTATTATTACTATTATTATTATTGATGTTGTCATTATTATTATTATTATTATTATTATTATTATTATTATTATTATTACTATTATTATTATTATTATTATTATTATTATTATTATTATTATTATTATTACTCGCCATGTTATAACCATATTTAGAAATGCAAGATACTACAGTACAAGGCAAAGGGCCTGAATCGGTTAATGAAGGGAAAATAGCCCAGCGAGGGAAGGAAATAAAGAAACATGGAAAAGTGTGCTTGAGTGTTCAGTCATGCAAAAGAACTCTAACCCAACACATTGGGATACAATGGTACCGAGGCCATGGCACTACCCAAGACTAGAGAACAATGTTTTACATTTGAAGTGTCTTACGAGTTGAGCTGCATAACACAGCTTAAGAGTCTCTTCTACTCTTACCAAGTGAAAAGTTACCATTGAACAATTACAATTGAATACTTGACCCATGAATAAAATTTTGTTAATTATTTAGTTTGCAATAAAAAGTGGCCCAGAGGTAATTTATAAACTAATTCAAAATTAAAGGGTTCGTTATCACATAAAGTCATTCTCATTTTCAAGCAATCCTTTTTGACATCCGCGATGAGATGGCAGTGTTCTCTGTTTCACAGCCACGGATTTTAAACTGAAACAGATTTTGCCCCTAATTTATTCCTGGGATGTATTTTCCAAAAATGAGGATAGATATAAACCCTCACAATAATGCGGTCTTCCCTTTTTTGTTTACTTGGGGGGAAACATTTGTTATGGGGAGGTAGCATAGAATGGTTTAGGATAAAAGTAATTTGAATGCATTAAAATCACTCCATCCGAGGAATAGATTTTTTCTAACTTCAATGGAACAATCTCCACTATGATAAAGACTGTATATACACACACACACACACACACACACACATATATATATATATATATATATATATATATATATATATATATATATATATATATATATATATATATATGTATGTATTTATTTATATATTAATTTATATATACGTATATATATTTATATTTATGAATATTTATATATATATATATATATATATATATATATATATATATATATATATATATATATATATATATATATATATATATATATATATATATATATATATATTACGGTCGGCAAGCTACACAGCCTCTCGAGCTCCAAACTCACCGGTATGTTTTTATATAAATCAGCTATATTTGAATAATAACCGAGCTCTAGGAAAATTATATAACTCCCTGATGACAATATATAAAAAACAATGAATATCCAAAGGTCATATGATTACACTCAGAACATAACTTGGTAACTATTTTTAAGAACTATTCAAAATCACCTCTTACTTCGATAATACACTCTCAACAAAAATAAAAATATTTAATGAAAATTCCAACACCTTGAAAGAATTTACATAAAAAAAATAAATCACTCGAAATTTTGAGTCTGAGCACAACCTAGTTTAAGACCAAAAGATTTTTACACTCTGAAAATTATATAGTTTTGATAACTGATGAAAATAGATCACCTTTAACACTATAAAGATTAATATGTTAAATAAATTGTATTACATAGTAAATAAACTTACATGTTGTAGCTCACTAGAAGTAAAGAAAAAAAAGATACACTTCACGTATCTTACTTGCACAGGGCCATTTGAAAAAAATTAAGTAACACCGGCTTGCATAATGACACAATAAATTGAAATCACCTCTAACGTCTTCCATAAGGTTTCAACACACTACACATGATATATATTGTATTTGAATTTATACACTTTGGAGAGGACACACTCGAGGCACTTGAGAGAAAGAGGATGAACTTTGGCTCCTTCACAGGACAGGCTGTTTCTCTTCTGCCCTACTCATCCCTAGTGGTACATATATATTGACTTTGTTATTCTAGATCCTTCTAAATAGATTATATTTGTGGATTGGGGGCTGGCGCCTAGTGACGTAATACCTCATGAAAACATAAAACATATTACATAAGCCATCATTCATACCTCGTAGTGTTCTTTTTGCATACTTAATCAAATTTACGTAAGACTTTGTAACAAAATACGTAAAATTAAAAGTTAATTCTAAAAAAATAACGTAAATTTACATATACTGACTTGAATGAAGAATACAATGAAATCAACGATGAAAGTCTTACGTAATTTACATACAAGACCTATACCTACATGAGAAGAACTCACCTCATGAGATAGTTATTCACCTCTTGAAGACACATGAAATATATTATTAAAATAGTTTCTCTACGCTAGACCAGCTTCGTAAGATAGTTCCCCCTAAAAAAGATTATTTATTCCGGGCCTGAATCCACCAATTCAGCCCGAGATAAATAATCTGCAACCACGTTATCTTTACCTGATATATGCTTTACAATAATACAAACTGTGGCCAACATAATGACCACCTAGTTAACATTTGATTATTATTCTTCTTCTTATTAACAAACATTAAACAATTATGATCCAAGTACACGATAATCTCTTAATTCTGTGGTTGATATACATAAATTCCAACCTTCCTTATCGCTGCGACCAGCGCCAGCAGTTCCTTTTCAACTTTCATGTAGACTCGCTGATGTTTCTTCAGTTTTGATGACATGAAACAAACAGGGTTAAGAATTCCTTCCTCATTCTCTTGCAATAGGACAGCTTCAATCCCATTATCCGATGCATTCACATGGATAAGGAATTTCTTGTTGAAATTAGATGCTTGCAGTATCGGTTTTGAGGTTAATATGGCCTATCTTTGATCTTTCCTTTTTTTCTGGTATCTCTAGAACGTAGGTCGGTCACTGCTCTTCTCCTAACTCCGGAATAGTTATGGAACTCGTTGGTGAGAGGGGATCTCCTCATCTTACTGTAAACTGTTTGTTTGTACTCTTCATACCAAACCTTTTCTTTTTTTTCCTTGACTCGCCAATAATTTTCCACAAATCTTTGACATTTTCTCCTTCCGTTTCCTTTCAATCCTTCCCCTTTTCTGCTAACATTTTATTCGGTTCTTTGCTGAAGGGTTCTCCTTGTACTTCCATCGGGTGTGAGGGAGCTATTTTAATGTACTTGTTAGGCTTTCCAGCCATCTGAAAAACGTGACATGCACATGAAAACTGGCTCACGCCTTTATGCATGCCAAACCAGATAAAGTGTTTAATAAACTTCTCAGTTGTCTTCCTTATCCCCATATGTCCCGTCTCTTGCGCTATGGCGATCACCTGTCATCCCAAAGGTGCGGGAGTCAATATCTGACAGTATACCCTAATCGGCATTCCCAGGGATATCGGCGGGTCTCTGCTTCCTCATAAGCAATCCATCCTTAATATAACAAGTCGGAGACTGCTGATCCTCCGTCTCATCCACCACACGGTATAATAACTCCATTGCAATCTTATAAGAATTTTCCTACTCACTTGTTCTACTTCTAACGCTAACTTTTTTTTTCTTTCAGGTCCATTTCTTCTTTGTCTTCTTGTCCATTAGTATGTCGTTCCTCTTCTCTCGGGCCTACTCGGTAGTTCTCCCCTTGCATACCGCCAAGGGAATCTTCCTCTTTGGAAAACAAATCCTCCAGGTTCATCGCTCTTTCAATTTCTCTTTCTTCTTTTCCAGCCATTTTCTTTGTCATACTCCTAGTCGTCACACAACTAGGAAACAGATACGGGTAGTCCTTCTTGGGTTCAGTCATAGGACTCTACTTCAATGGTTTCTCTGTTACAATGAGACAAGGCACAAACGGCGCTCCACCAACCTCAATACCCAGCAAGACTTCTAATCCTTCGACAGGCAATGAATCCTTTACCGCAAAATAAAAATTACCTGACACCAATTCGCATGACGGTTTCAAACGGCAAATAGGGGTAACCTCTTCACCTCCTATTCCCTTCAAAATAACCGAGTCTCGTGTGAGAGACTGTTCCACCAACAGGTGCACTCTTCTTATCCCCATACTATGGTTGCAACCTGTGTCGCACAATATCTTGACCGGGGTTCACTCACTCACGTCTACTGCTGCTAACATACCTTCATAAATATATGGTGTAAAGGTATCCGTGCTGTTTGGGCTTCTGTTCTTTGTGTAAACGTTGGTTATTTATTTTCCTCTTCATCCTTACACTATTGTCTCTTCACCTTCGCATTCTGTGAAGTCCAATTATCCTCAATCACTTGGGCAACTGCTTTCAGTTGGTTCGACCAACATTCCTTACTTATATGGCTTCAATTACCACACTTAAAACAGACAATATTAACCTACTGCATGTCTTTCACAATACTTGAAGGACGATTTGACGATTGTTGAGGTAGTACTATCACATTTTGCTTATGAACAGTACCAGTGTTACTTCCACTGTAACTATTGGAATTGTTTACATATTTATTACTGAACCGATTTCCATAGCTCGAAACGACGGTTGAAACTTCTTACCCGAGGAGGGTTTATGACTAATATTATTATAACCTTTACTCAGCGAAGCGGCTTTATCAAGTTTCTTCACCTCTTCTCTCTCTCAAGTACGTTCGAATATGTTCGAGAATTCGTCGTATATATTGTTCTAGTGTTATCAATTCTTTTCAATCAGCAATCTCCCGCACGTTAGCAGCCTCTGTCTATCTCTTAAAACATATTTGTACCTTATAAGCATAATCCAGGAAAGTCATTATTTCGTTCTTCTGCAAACTTTGGAACTTTTCATGATAATATTCAGGGGTCATCTGACACACTTGCAGCAAGCTCCTATTCACTTCTTAATATTCAATCCTCTACTCCTGAGTTAAGGATATATAAGCAATGCTACCCTTCCCAAAGAGTACTCTACAATAACACAGACCATTCATCTTCGGGCAATTTCATTGTCGATGCGGCTGTTTCAAAAAGATTGAAGAATTCATCCGGAGACTCTTCTGTTGTCTTTGGAATTAACCTCTGGATATTTGTCACATCAAACACGGGATCATGCATAGCAGGAGTCATCTATGTCTGCGTCGCCAACTTTACATGGGCATTCAACAGTTCCAATTCCTTTACATGTCTCGCTTCTTCTACCTCTTTTTCTTCCTGTCTTTTCTCTTTCTTTTTTCGTCTTGTTATTTCTCTTGTTTCCATTTCCCTCTCTTGTCTTGCGATCTCTCTGGCTTCTTATTCCTTTCTTGCTTCCATTTCCTTCGCACGTTGTGCTTCTTCTCTAGCTTCTTCTTCTCGTCTTGCTTCCATTTCACTCAAACGTCATGTTTCTTCAGCCTGTCTTTCGTCCCCTCTTCTTTCTCTTTTTTCTGGTACTGCCATCATCTTCAGCTTAACCAAATTCCCTTCCACTGAAATTCGTTGAATTTCAGCTGATCCTTGCTTCGCTACGAATTCTGCCTCAGTTTCCTCCAACAGTCCACTAGCTTCTACAATATCTTCTTCCGACAACTTGATTTGGGCTTTAATAATTCCGCATGTTGCATGGCCACCACATGCAATTAATATAGAGAGCCACTGAGCTTTAGTTACATTAGCTTCTGACAATTTCCTAACCACTGGATTTTTCAAAAGCTCTTGGATATTACACTGTGCTATCTTGTAATTTACAACAAATTT
>NC_090733.1:93463839-93468839 GCF_036898095.1 Palaemon carinicauda | reverse complement strand
TTTCCATCTTTCACTGTCTCTTCAATTCTTGCGCCAGCCTTCCTTACTCTCTTCACTTCTTTCCAAAACTTCTTCTAAATCTCTTCATATGACTGACCCAATCCCTGACCCCACCTCAGGTCAGCTGCCCTCTTTGCCTCACGTACCTTGCGCTTTACTTCCAAATTTTTTCTCTCTATATTTTTCATACTTCTCTATACTATTACTCTGCAGCCATTCTTCAAAAGCCCTCTTTTTCTCTTCCACTTTTACCTTCACTCCTTAATTCCACCATTCACTGCCTTTCCTCATGCTACCTCCAACAACCTTCTTGCCACATACATCACTTGCAATCCCAACAAAATTTTCTTTTACTAACTTCCACTCCTCCTCTAAATTACCAGTTTCTCTTACTCTCACCTCGTCATATGCCATTTTCAACCTTTCCTGATATTTTCTTTTTACCCCCGGTTTTATTAGCTCTTCAACCCTCACTAGCTCCCTTTTACATCCACCTACTCTATTCCCCCACTCTTTTGCTACAACTAATTTTCCTTCCACCAAAAAATGATTAGACATACCGTTAGCCATACCCCTAAACAAGTGCACGTCTTTCAATCTTCCAAACATTCTTTTAGTTATCAACACATAATCCATTAATGCCCTTTCTACTACTCTTCCATTTGCCACTCTTACCCATGAATACTTATTTTTATCTTTCTTTTTAAAAAAGCTACCACTTATTACCATCTTTTGTTCAACACACATATCTACCAGTCTCTCACCACTCTCATTTTCACCTGGTACGCCATACTTCCCAATGACACCTTCTACCTCTCCAGCGCCCACTCTAGCATTTAAGTCACCCATTACAACTACATAATTCCTTCTACCCAGTCCTTCTACACACCTAGTTAATTCATTCCAGAACTCATTCCGCTCTTCTTCACTTTCTCACTACCTGGCCCATACGCACTGAAAAACGCCCAACATTCCCTACCCAACCTAATCCTTACCCACATTAACCTAGATGATATCTACACACATATATATATACAAATATGTATATATATATATATATATATATATATATATATATATATAGATATAGATATAGATATAGATATAGATATAGATATAGATATAGATATAGATATAGATATAGATATAGATATAGATATAGATATATTTATATATATATATATATATATATATATATATATATATATATATATATATATATACTGTATATATATATATATATATATATATATATATATATATATATATATATATATATATATAGTCATCATGCCATGGTATCTGTGAACCAAAAGGAATTACTAAAAATGTTATATTTTTCGCATACATACATGAATGCATTCATACCTTAATATCGACATTGTATAAGGAAAATTTATATCTTGAAAAAATAATCTGAAATATTCCAAAGTATCTTCCACCTATTTTTCCGCTACAATCGTCTATCCATTTCATTTCAGTCTGTTATTCCACCAACAAGAGTATCCGATAACTGCAAAAGTGAAAGAGGTAAAACCAGACAGCCCCCCCCCCCAATAAAAAAAAAAAAAAAAAAAAAGGAAAGGGAAATGAATGGTGGATTGTGAAATTTGAGGAATAGATGTTGAAAAGATTCTTTTTACCAAATGTTCATCAAATTTCCATTCCAACGATCTCCCTTCCCCTGCTATTCCTCTCCTCTTTACCAGCACGTAACTTACTGACAGCCTTATCAACACTTATATCAATTCCATTTCTTGCTTATCAGTCACGAATATCAACAGTTGTAGCAGAGTAATGTGAACATTGCCAGGTTTCATTTCCGTTCGAATAGGTTTGTCAATAGGTTTGTTGAATAGGTTTGTCGAATCGATATTTCTCATATCGACACGAGCATTACCCTGCCAAGTGCTTTTGATTGTATGAAATATTTTTACCTTAATGCTAAAATGTTGCTAATATTGGTTACACTCTTTGGACTTTAGTTAAAAAGAACCTTGAAATTACTAAGTTCAACTAAATAATCTTTAATAACTTGTACTTTTTCCAATGTTTTCTATAAAGGTCGTTCATGAATGGCAGGACTCAAACTCAAGTCCACCAGATCGACTGGCAAGGGGCAGTGACAATGTTCTATAGACTGGCCATACATATGGTCAACGCGCAAGCACCCTCTCTACCCAATTTAAGACCAAAGAGGGCCAGGCAATGGCTGCTGATGATTCAGCAAAAATACCTTTAGGCTCCCGAACCCCCACCCTTAACCCACAAGAATGGAGAGGTTGCAGGCATTACAAGAGACTATCAAACTTGAACATGAGTTGAACCCAAGTCTAACATCATCGCCTGGCAGGGGAAATTTCAGAATCAATGTAGGTTGTTAATCCTTTTCTTACCTTATTTTTAAATCAAAGTCCGATGAATAAAATTGTATATTTCAGATGAAAGTATTTCATTCTTGATCCTTTTTTTTTCTCTTATCGCGCAACTTAATACGGTATTCTTGACAATATACTTTAGAAGGTAATTGAACAAGTCGTTAAGAAAGGTTTATTATGGCTCATTATTTCATTATAACGAAGGCTAATGAGCTAAACTAATATTTCGTTTACTTAATTATCAGATTTTCCTTTCCTCTTTTCACCTCATTTTCAGGAGAATCTAATGCTGGTAGGGTTAATGGATATTTTTATAACTTTTTTATTATAACATACTCTTCACTATCTAAAGATTACTTGTAAGCATGCGTGGATCATGAGTGATTTATCCAGGTTTTTCTCATACTATTTCGCAATAATAATAATAAAAAGGAAAATATTTAAAATATATATTCAAACATATATGAATGATATCGACCAAATCTTCATATTACAAAGCCTACCTGAACTAACATGTTTTTCGTGTTTTAAGAATGGATTCATTCATGGATATTTCCAAGAAGCTCCTTAAGCAGAGATGTTAACAGAGTCCTTGCTTGTATTCCCAACATATTTTTTTCTCTAGTAAATACACCGAGCTCTTAAACACTCCTTAAGATGTTCCCAGGCAACAGCAGAGACATCATTCTTCAATTTTAGTAATGGATGTCAATGAAATCAAGAAGCAATGGTAAAAGCATCTAGAAAATCAGACAGCGAGTCTGTTTTTTTCTCTTAACGTTATAATTGGAGTACAAAACATGGGAAAGAAAATAAAGGCTATATGAATTTTTTTTTTTTAATGTGTTAACATAGTTATTATTTAAAGATGGAATGTTTTTCGTTGGATATCATCAATATTATTATTACTAGTTAGGCTACAACAATAATTGGAGAAGAAGTATGCTACAAGCTTAAGGGCTCCAACAATGAAAATTAGCCCCGTGAGGAAAGGAAATAAGGACATAAATAAACACAAGAAAAATATTAAACTATTGAAATATATTTTAAGAGCAGTAACAGAATTAAAATAGATCGTTCATATATAAACTATAAAAAAGGAACCCATGTCAGTCTGTTCAATATGAAAACCTTTGCTGCAAGTAAGAACTTTTGAAGTTCCAACGATCAAACTACCTGAAAGATCATTGCACAACTTGGCCACAGCTAAAATAAAACTTCTAGAATACTGTGTAGTATTTACCCTTATGATGGAGGAGGCATGCCTATTATGATAACCTGCATACCTAGGTTTCCTTTGACAGTTTCAAAATAAGTCCCAAATACAATTAACTGAAAAGTTAAATGCACTGCCTTGCAAGGTAACTTTATAGGGAAGGACACCAAGTGGACCCTCTCTTGGACAATGTGATATACAATATAATAGTTTTAACGTCCTTATAAAACAATAAAATTTCAGAAATATATGATATTATTCAAATAACTCTCACAGCACGTAAAAATGAGAGGTAGAAAAAAAGTTAGGAAATAAATCATCTTTTAAGTGAACTCACATTGGATTCTTTTAAAACAACAGAAAACAAAATCAGAAGATTACTCTAAATGGAATATTTACTCTGCCTATGATACCTTTCTAATGATATACACACGTCTTTAAAACCGAAAAAAAAATGGTAATGGCTAATTAATAAGTTTTTTATTCAATTTGTTATTGCTATACTGACTCCTCTTTATTTCTATTTTAAAAAAAAGTTTTGCCATCATGAAAGAAAGAGCATTGTCTTACCTTGGTTAAATATGCACATAAATGATGGACATAGGTTTTGAACATCTAGATTAATGCATGAAAATGACAAAGATTACAGGCCTTCCTACGTTATTGGTCAAGAAACCACTAACAGAAGCTCGCCAATACTTCATAATTTTAACCAAACTCCTTTAAGAGGCACATATGTTACAGCAAATGTTCTTTAAGTATAATTAAGTTATATATGAATTAATACACTTTTCATCTTTTAACTCTTATCAGGATCAACATTACTATATTTTAAAAAGTCTGAAACTACTTCTGCATAACTTTACCCACTATCAGTATCACCAAAACGTTGGTAAAAAAATAAACTTTTTGAACTTTTTAAGAATGTCAGAAAAGTGTCATGTCGAAATATATATAATTTTCACTTTATTTAAAAAATCTGAAGTTAGCATAAATTTGACCGACATTTATTTCATTGTTTTGGAAAGGAATGAACAATATATTTTTTTCTTTCTTTCTTTATTCGTTGATACAATGCATATCAGATGACGATCGATTTCTTCGCCTACCAAAGCTTTCTTAATATATAGTTTTAGAGAAATCAGCCCAAAATGTTCATCATAGTCATACTAAATTATACGATTCACTTGTATCATTAAGGCCAATGAAATACGAAAAAAAAAATAGCATCCAAAAACTGTTTGTTACACATACATCAGGGTCGCTAACCTTAAGGTATTCTGATGAAGTAGAGCTTTGTATATTAGACTCTAGATATAATATATTCATCAAAATAGTAGTTATAATTCATATCAGGGTTCATTCCTAATTATATCATACCCAAAATAATATCAAGGTTCACCATA
>NC_090733.1:93453839-93458839 GCF_036898095.1 Palaemon carinicauda | reverse complement strand
TGTATCTTTATAAACATTATGATTACAACAACAATACAAAATGTTCAGTTTTATAAGTCTGAAAATACTACTGATTATAAATAATTACCTGTTTGGGTTCATATATTCATTATTAAAAAATGAAAATTATTCTGTATCTGGTTTTTAAGAAATTCCTGTTTCACAATTGGGATTAAGAAAAGGATTCATCATTAATAAACTATTATTCAATCCTCTTTCTTAATTATAAAACCCTTTTACATCACCCGTAAGAATAATTATACAACTGAAGTTGTGTTTTTTTAGTGTCTTTTAATAATTGAATACTTGCAGTTGGGAATTAATAGCAACGACGACGACTACTACTACTACTACTACTACTACTACTAGTAATAATAATAATAATAATAACTACTACTACTACTACTACTACTAATAATAATAATAATATTAATAATGTACACATTTTACAATTTATATGCGGGCTTCGTAGGCTATATAATTCAGTTTCTTTTACTACAAAAAAGAATTAGTTGTAATTAATTTAGATCAAACAAGTGAGCAATAAGAGTTATACATTTTTCGTAAAGACATTAACAGATGTTTCTAATTTGTACTGGAAAATGTAATTAAAAAAAATAACAAAGTTAGAACGTATACCATTCATTAGCTTGTCTAGCTACTGTGCGTAACCCCCCCCCCCTCTCTCTCTCTCTCTCTCTCTCTCTCTCTCTCTCTCTCTCTCTCTCGTAAAAAAAACGGGTTTTTTTTTGGTGCTTGACCATTTAATGTAATTCAGCAACACATTTTCTTTCAGTGAAGGTATGAACATGTCATATTCATCAGCTTTACTGATTCAATATTACAAATTTTGGATCTTTGAAGTATATTTTATCGTTTTAAATAGCATTGCCCAAATAAACAGCCATGATATTGCATTTCCTTTTTATATGATCTTATTACAAAGTATCAAATTCTATTCATTATTATTTAGGAATTACAACCTTCTTCTTTTAAACCCGCTTGTTTAATCGAAATATTAATAAATATTCTAAATTATTTAATTGTAGATGAAATGTTAAAATTCAAAGTACCAATGAAAAGGAAGGTAAGCAAAATAAAAACAAAATATACAAGAACATAAGAGTTAATTAACTTGGTTCGTTTATGTATCTACTTTGATGTTTTCTTTAAAGATGCGGAATTCGAGTTTTAAACATTCACAAAATCTCTATAGATTTCTTATATGCAAACAACTTCCGAATACTTACAAATTAACAGTCAACGAAGAAAAATATCTATAATATGAACTGAAATAGCACTAAACCTGAATAATAAAAAACCTCACTAAATATCATATAAGATGATGTGAACAGAATATGCAATGGAAGATGAAATATCACTGGAAGTAAAAAGGGTAAATATGGTGGAATCATTTAAATATTTAGGAATTATGCTATCTAATACAGGATCTTTAGAACTTGACTAATGAAAGATTGAATAAACCAAAACAGACAATGGCTAGGTTAAGAAAATTTGGAAACTAAATTACCTGAAATTACATATGAAAATCAGGCTATATATCAGGGAGGATCGGTGTTACTGTATGGACATGAATCGTGGTATAACAATGAAACAATATCCAACAGATTTTTTAGATTTGAGATAAAACATCTCAGAAGAATATTGACAGTTATATGGCAGGACAGGATTAGAAATTAAAGTATAAGAAAGATTACTCGAGTGCCATATGTGGATGAGATCATGGTAAAGGGTAATTGGAGATGGTTTGCGGAGGCTCTTCGCAATCCCCAAGAGATTATTTCACCAAACATTACTGGACTCCACGAGGCACTGGAAGAGCTGGAAGACCCGGGCCTACATGGCTGAAGACTATGAAACGTGAAGTAGGAGATGATGAATAGAGAAGTATTGATTTTAAAGCTCAAGATAGAGACAACTAGCGAAATCTAACCGAGACCTTTTGCGTCAATACGTGTGGGAGATAATGATAATGAATTTGCTGTTCCAAAATAAAAACATGAAGAAAAATAATTTAAAGCTTGAACTGAAATAGAAATAATCCTAAATAATAAAAACTTCACTAATTAGCTTTTCCAATACCTTTAGAAGATTGGCTAAATCGAATATCTTAGTCCTCAGATCAATAGTATGAGAATTTCCTGCACCACCAGGTGGGATTTCCCAAAGATTAAAGGCCGTTCCAGAGAGAGGACTTGTGGGAACGACAATAGAATTATTGCCTCCAGTCCATGGATACTGGCCATTTCCGGTCAAGGTCAGAGTTTGGTATTTGTATATTTACAGATATTCTATGAAAATATGTATGAAAGTCTGTACTTCGTTTTCGTGTCAACTTGAAGTAATTTACTTTCACGTTGAGTAATTTGAGAAAATTCCTTTGATTTTCTTCACAACGTATTATTATTATTATTATTATTATTATTATTATTATTGTTATTATTATTATTATTATTATCACTGGCTAAGCTGCACCCCTAGTAGGAAAAACAGTATTCTATAAGCTCAGGAGCTCAAGCAGGGAGGAAAGGAAACAGGAAAAAAAATATCTATTTTAAGGATAGTAACAACATTACAATAAATATTTCCTATATAAACTATAAAAACTTTAACAAAACAAGTTGAAGAGAAATAACATAGAAAAGTGTGCCCGGGTGTACCCTCAAGCAATATAACTCTAACCCAAGACAGTGGAAGACCATGGTACAGAGGATATGGCACTACTCAAAAACAGAGAACAATCGTTTGATTTCAGAGTGTCCTTCTCCTAGAAGAGCTACTTGCCATAGCTAAAGAGTCTCTTCTGCCCTTACCAAGAGATAAGTAGCCACTGAACAATTACAGTGCAGTAGTTAACCCCTTAAGAATAGAAAAATTGTTGGGTAATCTCAGTGCTGACAGGTGTATGAGGACAGAGGAGAATATGTAAGGAATACGCCACATTATTCAGTGTATGTGTAGGCAAAGGGAAAAGACCGGTAACAAAAGAGAAGGATCCAATGCAGTACTGTCTGGCCAGTCAAAGTGTTATATGCAAAATAGTCAACTTCTAACTATTTTAAGACGTATTGTAGTATTATATGCAAAATATGACGTACATTAAACATAATAATATAGTAGTTTACCTTAATTTGGAATAATTTGAAAATTTTCCAAATACCTTCAAAACATAATGTAATACCATATGCAAAATATTTAACGTAACCTGAATGTAACAATACCGTAATTTACCATACATTTGAGTAATTTGAAAAATGTCCCTATAACTTCTTCAAAACGTAATATAATATCTTGTGAAAATATTAAACGTAGCTTAAATATAATAAAAAATAGTCCCTGCCTTACTCCAAATCAACCATATGATTTTTTAAGTGAAATAGTTTTATCAATATTCGCTCCCAAGATTTCCCTTTAAGAAATAGAGTTCCTCTAATATATCAGTTCAAAATAAAATTTCTTTCAAAATATTCTTTCATTACATATATATATATATATATATATAAATATATATAAATATAAATATATATAAATATATATATACATATATATATATATATATATATACACACACATATATATATCTATCTATATAAATATATATAAATATAAATATATATAAATATATATACATATATATATATATATATATACACACACATATATATATCTATCTATCTATCTATCTATATATATATATATATATATATGTATGTATGTATGTATGCACATACACACACACACATATTTATATATATATATACTGCATGTATATATATATATATATATATATACTGCATTGTATATATATATATATATATATACATATATATGTATATATGTATATTCATATATATACTGTATGTATATATATACATACGGTAATATATATATATATATATATATATGTGTGTGTGTGTGTGTGTGTGTGACGCTAAGGGCCTCAGTTAGATTTTACCAGTAGTCTCTATCTTGAGCTTTTAATTTAATACTTCTTAATTCATCATCTCCTTCTTCGCACTTTATAGTCCTCAGCCATGTAGGCCTGCGTCTTCCAACTCTTCTTGTTCCTTGTGGAGTCCCACTGAACGTTAGGTGAACTAATCTCTCTTGGTGAGTGCGAAGAGCATGCCCAAACGATCTCCATCTACCCCTAATCATAATCTCATACACATATGGCACTCGAGTAATCTCTCTTATAGTATCATTTATAATCCTGTCCAGCCATTTAACTCCCAATAACCTTCTGAGAGCTTAATTCTCATATCTACTAGATCAAATGGAGATTTTTTCATTGTCATACCATGACCCATGTCCATACAGTAATACCAATCTCACTAAACTGATATTAAGTCTGATTTTCATATTTAATTTCAGACGATTTGATTTCGAGATTTTACTTAACCTAGACATTTGTGATTTGCTTTTTTCAGTCTTTCACTAAACTCTAATTCTAAAGACCCTGTATTGGAGATCATAGTTCCTAAATACTTTAAAAGATTCTCCATCATTAATCCTTTCTCTTCCAATGATATTTCATATTCAATTGCATACTCCATTCTCATCATCTCTGTCTTTCTTCTATTCATCTTCAGCTCAATCTCGTGTGATATTTCATGCATTCCGGTTGGCCAGCTTTGCAAATCCTTTGATGTTCTGCTAACAAGGATATCATCATCAGCATACTCTAAGTCTGCTAAAATCCTATCACCAATCCAGACCAATCCTTCTCTACCATCTGTGACTGTTCTACGCATTACAAAATCCATGGGGAGTTTCGCAACATAGATGACAACACACTCCCTCAAGTACTCCACTGTCCACGGGAAATTCATTTGATAAGAGGCCACTAACATTAACTTTACACTTGCTACGCATGAACAGACTTAATAAAATCTACATATTTAATAGGAATTCCATTATAACGCACGACTCCCCGCAAAATTGGCTTTTTCATATATATATATATATATATATGCGTA
>NC_090733.1:93441339-93451339 GCF_036898095.1 Palaemon carinicauda | reverse complement strand
GATAAAAGTCAATGACAATTCTTCTGTACTTATACATATGGAATTCAGGTGTTTTGTACTTAGAATTGAAATCAACCCATCTTCACCATCGTAGCTAATTGGTAGTTTGTTACTTGGCATTCGATTAATGATAAATTATGCACATTTAGACGTGTTTATATATATATATATATATATATATATATCATATTCATCATCATCAGCCGATACTAGTCCACTAAAAAACAGAAGCCTTAGACATGCCCTACCACTTCCGTCTGTTTATGGTCATTCTATACCAGTCTACACCCTAAAACTTTCTTAGTTCGTCAATCCATCGCCTGCTCTTCCTTCAATAGCTTCTTTTCCAATGTTTATTGACCCATTCTGTTATTCTTAATTTTCATCTATTGTCTGTCATTTTCATTATTTGTCCTGAATAAATTTATTTCTTTTTCTTACACTGTTAGAATATCCACTCCTTAAAATTTTGCTCTCGAGTCTATGTTCCTTTTTTTCTGTCTCATGGTGTTATTCCCAGTATTATTCTTTCCATTGCTCTTTGAGTTGTATTAGCTTATTTTCTAATGGTATAGTAAGGCTCATAGTTTCTGATGCACTATTAACTGGTAAGAGCATCGCATTTAATACCTTTCATTTTAAAAAAAGTGTCATATTATTTTTCCTAATCTCCTTTTGTTTACCAAACGCTCTCCATCCCATGGTTATACTTCTTTTAATTTTGGTCTCATTTCCTGGGGAAATGAGACTAATATTCATTTTCAGTCCTAAATTTCTACTTCTCTATTCAAATATTCTATCATCCTTCGCAATCCCTCCTATGATTTACTAAACACAACTATGTCATATCATTTGCAGATCTTATGTTGTTAAGGTAATTCCCCATTAATAATAATTCTTACAATATTCCCATCTAAATTGTTAAAAACTTCTTCTAGGCATGCTATGAATAACTTAGGAGTTTTCTCAGTATCATTATGTAGTTTTAGGATTGCTATACAACATGTATAGATATCATGAATTCTCCTAAAATAAGATTATTCTACTCCTTGTTCTTTGAGGGCTTTTATTATTGGTGGAGTTTTGACTGAATCGAGAGCTCTCTCGTAGGCTATAAATGTTGTGGCGGGATGTTTAAAAAAAAGCCCCACACCTTGAATCACATCTACAGACAATTGTCTCAACAAAACAAACTTTCCCCTTACGTTATCTATACCAGACTCTTTAACAAAAGGTAAAAAAAACTAAACATAACCTTAAAACTATATTTCCTTATATTCTAGAATATTTAACGAAAAAAATCCTAGCAACCACAATTATAACTATAATAATCACTTAATACTAAGATAAACTGCATTCAAATAAATCTCAAAATAAATAAAAAACTTAACACTAGCAAAAACCAACAAACAAAAGCACTTTAACACATAATATATGTGTGTGGACATCTTCGTCCACACAAGGGCTAACAGTCCTATATATGCCAACGCCACAACTCGGTTGCAACGCCACACTATGACAACACTGACACTCAGTCAATACAAAATGTATTAATTGATTTAGGCAGTGAGCGTAATCATCATCATCATATTCATCATCATCATACGTATTAAACAGGTCCAAAAGAAATTAAAAGTCCGGTGATCAATAGGTCTTTCGTTTCAAAGAGCAGTCAAATAGAAATCCTTTAAAACAATCCAGGCCATCAACACTATCTTCAATCAAACAAAATGTTCTTAAAAGGAATAAGTAATTCCAAGGAGGAATTGCGGCCTGAAAAAAAACACCACTTACATACACTCCTAGCTAACTAAACTATCGCACTGTAATAAAAGATAAATAATAAACTTTCTATTATTCACAATTATGACAAACAAATATAAACAAAACTCTACTTACTCAAAAATAAATGATCCAGCGTGCGCACACACAACTGCTTCAAGTCGCAGTCAATCAAAAAAAAAAGCATTTTCTCAGAAACATTAACTTCTGTCCTAACCTAGCTAAAAGATAAACAAACAGTCTCATTTATACCAACAGTCTTTCTAACAACAAACAATCGATACACTAACTATCACTCTCTCTCTCTCTCTCTCTCTCTCTCTCTCTCTCTCTCTCTCTCTCTCTCTCTCTCAGGATTTGGCAAAAACAAAAATAAAAATAAAACAAAAAGAAATCCTCCACATTCCTCCCCCTTACTTTGCCAAATCCTTCTACATTTTCACACAACCACTTACATAATTTTTTTTCATTACCCAGTCGCAGTCGGGAACGGGACCTCTGCTCCTAGTAAGTGGGTCTTCATACACTCTCTCATTCACTTCTTCCTTATCACAATTATTCACTACATTAACACTATTCCTATCTAAATCCCTATCATCTAATATATCATGTAAAATCATATCTACCTCGTTCTCATTTGGCCCTAAAATTTCACTCATTTCTGTAAACAGTTCATCCATTTCATCAAAAACATTCTCAACTTTAGCAAAAGATTCATTTCTGCTACTTATCATTCTTCTATCTCTCATTCTGGCATTTGTCATTCTTTCTTTTACATCATCTAAGGAAAAGCCACACACACTATAGGTATCATTCATACTCAGCCATAATTCATCTGTATTAACACATTTATCTTCCATACACACTTGCACATTTACACCCTTGTCATACATATTTCTATTCTCACTTTTACTTATAAAATTTCCCCTTCTTTCACCATTACTTAAAGCTCTCGTATTCTTCCTTTTCATATATTCTACTAATACCAACTGTTTACATTCCAACCCTAACTTCTCATGCATACTAGGTTCATACTTACTCATTTCCAACCAATTATTCAGCCCATTCTCACAAACATTGATCCTATTCCTTCCACACACACACAGGAGGACTCACCCAGATGAACCCTCTTACACTCTAGTTTCCCGAACATCCTGGCTGACTTAATCCCTTCTTCCTACATACTCTAGCTACATGCCCATATGCACCACATTCAGTACACTTACCCTGCGGCTCCTTGCACATTCTACCATAATGACCATCCTTACCACAATTATCACAATCACATTCATACAATTACTACGACATCCACTCGCTATGTGCCCAGTCATACCACACCGATAACATTTTACTCCTCTCTCTTTCTTGCACTCGCTAATATTATGCCTTACCTCACCACATCCAAAAAAAGCAACTAGAGCCCATCTACATTCATTCTTCTTATAACCTACCTTTCTACACCTAAAGCACTTTTGATTACGCACACGACTATCTGACATACCTCGTTGTGCACTCACACTCCTATCCCTATTGCACCAATTACCCTGCCTTAATCCAATATTTGTACTTACAGGTATTCCCACATTACTCGCCCTAACACTCCTATCTACTACACTATCAGCTACCTTCATCGGTCCACTCATAACAGCATCTCTAAAACTATAAATTTTGGCACAGTTTCCTCAATTCCAGTTCTTACACTCACAGATTTGCTTTCTTTCATACACCTATCCAACTCGTAATCCTCAACTATCTCTAAAATATCATCCCATGTCAGTCTTTCTTTCGTCCACCTCATTTTCTCCTTCCGTTTCAAATAAATAAACTCAGCAATAATCCCAGGTACAGTTGCCAAAAAATTCTTCATTAACTACTTTTTCTCATTTATGCCTTCATCCCCACACTTCTACCTAGCTAACGTTTCCAAATTACATACATACATCGACATCGCTTCTCCTACATTCATCCGTGCCTCATCAAAATAATTCTTACGCTTATACCTAACACTCCCTTTCATACGTTTCACCTGCTCAATTATTGTCTTTTTCACACTTTCATAATCAACGTTACCTACACTCATTATCACACCATATATCGTCAACAAATACCCAGTCAATATTCTCCTAACTCCCTAGCCCAAACTCTCTTACTATCACCATACTTATCCTGACAATACCTCTCAAACTCCCTAAAAAAAATCATACACATCCCTAGTTCTATGCTCATTGAACCTTTCACACCTCGGTACCTCTCTCATAAACACTGTCTTACAAACTTCAACTTCATTCTCACTATCATCACTGCCTACTCCCTTGTTGCCTTCTTCCTCATTTGAATATAATGAATCCACTTCAACACTTAAATTCCTATCCTTAACCATTCCCTTCTTACCCTTTTTCTTATTTACCACTTTCACCCATTCACGATCATCCTCACTCTCATTATGACCTTTTTTTATTTTCCCTCTTCTCATTACTTTTACCTTTTCTTTTATCTTTCATCTCACCTTTCTGTTCATCCTTACTATACCTAGTCCATTTAACTTCACTATCACTATTACTATCACTATCACTTCCTTTCCCATTATCACTTACCTTAACCTTTTCTTCCACCAGCAACCCTTTACCCGTAGCAGAGGCCACTCCTCCAACTGCGCCTTTACCCATGAAAGTTTTCATCATTCCTATTACTTGCCCCATCATAGCTTCCATTCGTTCATCTATTCGTTCCTCATTCTCTTTCATCCTCATCTCATAACATTCTTCCACTCTCTCTACAGTTCCATTTAACTCCCTAAGCTCCTTCTACATTGCCTCATTCTCACAGTTCAACCTCTCATTCTCTACTAGCAACCTCTCTTTCTCAACTATCAACTTCTGCTCCCGTTCTTTAAAATGCCGCAATTCCTCCTCCAAAGCCTTCAAGTGGCCTTCCATTGTCATCAACTTGATCTGCAGCCTTAAATCTAATTCCTAATCCTATCAGTCCTTTGTCCAAGAGTCCAGCTTCCAATCCCTCCTCGGCAGTCCCTCTTCGGGCGCCAAAATAATGTGGCGGGATGTTTAAAAAACAAGACCCACACCCTGAATCACACCTACAGACAATTGTCTCAACAAAACAAACTTTCCCCTTACGTTATCTATACCAGACTCTTTAACAAAAGGTAAAAAAACTAAACATAACCTTAAAACTATATTTCCTTATATTCTAGAATATTTAACGAAAAAAATACCAGCAACCACACTTATAACTATAGTAATCACTTAATACTAAAATAAACTGCATTCAACTAAATCTCAAAATAAATAAAAAACTTAACACTAACAAAAACCAACAAACAAAAGCACTTTAACACATAATATATGTGTGTGGACACCTTCGTCCACACAAGGGCTAACAGTCCTTTAAAGCCCAACGCCACAACTCGGTTGCAACGCCACACTATGACAACACTGACACTCAGTCAATACAAAATGTATTAATTGATTTAGGCAGTGAGCGTAATCATCATCATCATCATATTCATCATCATCATACGTAATCAACAGGTTCAAAAGAAATTCAAAGTCCGGTGATCAATAAGTCTTTCGTTTCAAAGAGCAGTCAAATAGAAATCCTTTAAAACAATCCAGGCCATCAACACTATCTTCAATCAAACAAAATGTTCTTAAAAGGAATAAGTAATTCCAAGGAGGAATCACGGCCTGAAAATAAAAGAAAAAACAAAACACTTACAAACACTCCTAGCTAACTAAACTATCGCACTGTAATAAAAGATAAATAATAAACTTTCTATTATTCACAATCACGACAAGCAAATATAAACAAAACTGTAATTACTCAAAAATAAATTATCACTTCCAACGCTGGTCAAATCAATCAAATAAATATAGTAATCCAGCCTGCGCACACACAACTGCCACAAGTCGCAGTCAATCAAAAAAGCATTTTCTCCG
Source organism: Palaemon carinicauda (assembly GCF_036898095.1). Classification (NCBI taxonomy): domain Eukaryota; kingdom Metazoa; phylum Arthropoda; class Malacostraca; order Decapoda; family Palaemonidae; genus Palaemon; species Palaemon carinicauda. Next base: position 93,445,601 of record NC_090733.1, on the reverse strand, counting down.
AAACATTTACTTCTGTCCTAACCTAGCTAAAAGATAAACAAACAGTCTCATTTATACTAACAGTGTCTTTAACAACAAACAATCGATACACTAACTACCTCTCTCTCTCTCTCTCTCTCTCTCTCTCTCTCTCTCTCTCTCTCTCTCTCTCTCTCTCTCTCTCTCTCTCTCTCTCTCAGGATTTGGCAAAAATAAAAATAAAACAAAAATAAATCCTCCACAATGTCATGCATAGTGGTTTGTCATATTCTTTTATTAGCTGGTTAATTACATGGTTATGGTCAGTTGCTGAATACCTACTTCAAAAGCCTGCCTTGTTCTCTTAGGTGATCAAAGACTAGCTGTTCTTCTATTCGGCATAATATGATCTTTGTAAACATTTTATATATTAAGGACACTAAACTTATTAGGCGGTAATTTTTCAGGCCATTGTGTCTCGCTTTTTGTGAATTAGTATGATAGTTTTCCTTGACTTTGTTTAGGAACTTTTCCACCTATCGCTTGTGCTAATTCCGATAAAAATTTGTTAAAATACTGTTCATTTCTTCTTTACTTGCTTCCATTTCATATTTTCTACTGCTAAATTAAACTCAACAGATTTTTCTCTTATTATAAGAGTGTTTATTTTCTTTCTTAATATTTTTTTTCTTTCTCTTTCCTTTGTTCTAAAATAATTTTGGTTCTGATTATTCTATGATCGCTTTACTTTAACCTATTTAACACTTACATTGTTATCTAAATTGACTCATTTACTGAAAATAAGATCTATCTCATTTTTCAACTATCCATTAGTGTTTTTCCACGTCCATTATCCGTGTTCCTTCTTATAAAAACGTGTTCATTATTTTAAGAATGTTTCTTTCAACAAATTCTACAAGCATGTCTCTTCTGTCATTCCTTTTGTCTACTCAAAATGTACCAACTGCTGATTCACCTCTTTTCTTTTGACCTACTTTACCATTAAAAATCTCCAAAAACAAATGTAAATACAGTTTAAATTTTTTCATAGGTATCTCCAGTCTTCATGAAGGATTTTATTTTTTCCTCTTAATTGGATTTTGTTGGTGTATATATTTGAATGATCTTCAGTTATACTTTTTATTTAGTTTCATAATTAGTCCTGCAATTTTATCAGTAGTACTACGGAATTTTTCTATGTTACCTTCAAGATTTTTATTGTTATGAAAACCCACTACATTTTTTTTGTTACTTTCATGTCCACTGAGGGGGAATATATGGCGCTCTTTTAATTCTGTATAAGATTATATACTCAATCCTTTTATATCCCAATTTATTTATTTCAGCTTTTCTAGTAACAGCGAGATCTTCCATAGAGACGGTCCTGGGGTTGTAGGTTGCAAGTTTGAGTTTCCAAAGGTGGCCTTTTTTAAACCAGATATTTTTAGCACACCTTGAAATGGAATGTAGCAGTTGTTCCACTGCCGTTGGGGACAGGGGACCGAGACAGGGGTATGATATACATGTCTGGGTTTTTAGCCAATGTTTATCTCCCCAATAGCCACTGCAGATTGGTGATGGTGGGATATTTTCGTCTGATCGCTCACAGCAAACTAATCTTGTATAAGTGGCTCCAACTAGTATAACTTTCCTGATCATTGCAATGCACAAACCCTTTCACCTCGTTAATGTATCTCTACTCGAGATATATATATATATATATATATATATATATATATATATATATATATATATATATATATATATATATATATATATATATATTTATATAAAATATATACATATATATATATATATATATATATATATATATATATATATATATATATATATATATATATATATATATATTCTACCTGTGTCAGGATTCAAACAAATTTCCTAAAACTCGAAACAAAATCACAAGGTACACTGTTTAAGGAATTGTTTTTTTATTTCAATTTGATTAGATTTTTATTGATTATGATAAATGTTTTTGAAACAAATCTATGAATTTTCTCGTTAATCCTATAAATAAGTTCAATTATCTTGAATCTTTAAACAAATAGAAAATACAATTGCATGTAAGTAAGGTACTGAATGCAGTATTTTCGTATTTTCCTAAAATAAAATACGAAGCAGTACTCTCAACGTACCCTGCCACAAAATTAAATAGCATCCCATAAGTCAACATCTCTGGAACAGTAATCTAGATTTCCAGGCAGAAAGAAGATTAGAGCATCAACTTAATGTTAATGTTCGCCGGATAGAGTTAAACTCTTCTATATATTCATGATTTTTCTTTGCTTCTCTGAATTCAAGACTGAAGTCCTTCTTTAATTAAGAATTATAAAAATCTGAATTTATAATATTAACGACTTTAGGAAGAATGTGTTTTACTTATCCACATAGCAGTTTAGTATGAAATGAGATTTTATATATGCTGATTACATGCATAATTATGCGGGTGTGCATATTACTTCTTACAACCTCTAAACCTAAGTAAAATATTATGGATAAAGGAAACTCAAGTACTTTGTGCTATCTTTCAAGTATTCGTTTGCAGCCCTTTCGGGTTTCTTAATACGTCATATTGTACAACTTAGTTTCTACCAAATGGATCACAGAAACTATATCTCTAAAAGAAAAAACAGATTTTCCATTATTTTTTTTGAGAGAATATTAAAAGAAAATATGTTAAAAAATCTAGGAATATACTGAAAATCCATATACCCCTAATTCAGGATTCTAATATAAAAGAAATTGTTTATTTACATTAAAAATCCAAATTCTTCGGTGTGATATCAATCAACATGTCATTTTATTTAGACTAAATAACTTAAGTCTTTAACTTCACTGAAAAGCTAATTTTGTAATATTAACTAAACCTTTTTTTTTGTATTTTTACTTGCAGTGAATCATTATTATCATAATCTCAAGATTTTACAGGTAGAAAGGCCATGTTATCGCATTATATTTTATGTTATTTTCTGGCTTTTTATATATATGTAATTTTAATGGTGATTGTTTTAGTAAAAACTATCTTAATGTTTCATTATTTATATAGTTCTTGTATTGTTGCATTAAGAAATTTGAGTCCGTTAGGCCTGGAAAGTTGTATTGACATAAAGGGTCACGCAATCTAAATAAAATGACATGCTTGATATTACACCGAAGAATTTGGATTCCTAATGTAAATAAACAATTTCTTTTATATAAGCATCCTGAATTACGGGTATATGGATTTCTAGTATATTCCTAGATTTCTGAAGATATTTCTTTTTACCATTCTCCAAAAGAAACAATTGGAAAATCTGTTTTTCCTTTCAGAGATACAGTTTCTGTGATGCATTTAGTAGAAACTATGTTGTACAATATGACGTGTTGAGAAACCCGAAAGAGCCGCAAATAATACTTGAAAGAAAATGGTTCACCTAATATTACATTATTAGCTTGTCAGGGAAGTTGAAGACTTATATTATATAATAATTTCTCTAAACGTTAAGACAGTGTATTGGCGTAGTTATGCGAAAATAAAGCATGGAAGCGACAGCTATATCCCCATATCACCAAGAAACTAAATGACAGTAAACAGGTAACAATGTCCTCGTGATGTGGATAAGGGACCTACTACTTTGACGTGAATGTAGTAGGTCCCCTACCCACATCACGAGGCCATTGTTACCTGTTTACTGTCATTGACCATTCACATATTTGCCTGAAGCTATTCCCATGCAAACTGCAACGTACGGGGAGGATATCAAGATTTGGTATCCCTGAGCATATCACTTCTGACTGGGGTAGCACTTTCACCTCTCAATTGTGGACATCATTAGCCAATCTCCTGGACATCACCATACATCAGACAAACGCCTAAATCCCTACAGACAACAGAATGGTTGAACGTTTTCATCACACTCTCAAAGCAACTTTGATGTTCATATGGAATGACTCCAACAGGATGATTCAGCCTCCCTGGATTCTCCTGGGACTAAGGACGAATTCTAACGACATTCTGGATGCCTCGGCAACTGAAATGGTATGTGGCAACCCTTTGGTCGTTCATGCCGAATTTTTCTAACAACAACCTTCTCCAACAATATCCAGAGCCTACATCACGTTGTGGGAGAATCTACACTATGATGCCAGACTTACAAGCCCCAGCGAAGCAACATATGCCAACAGATTTGCATAAGTCATCAATCGGAATGGCTTGTATATAAACTCAGGATCTGTTAAAATAAAGTTAGACACATTCACCTTGCCTCTCAGTTACAACCTAAAGGTCCTATTCTTCTTCTTTT
>NC_090733.1:93411339-93436339 GCF_036898095.1 Palaemon carinicauda | reverse complement strand
TAAAGACTCTGGAGCCTAAAGTAGACATATATCTAGGTTGTAAGATTTTGAAGCCGTCTGTACCTATTCTCGTGTCGACACGATTTGTTGGCTGCGCAATGTGTAGCAATTTTCTTAAGTATTTTGGACCCCCGGTTCTGATAACTTGGTGGGTTATTGTGCATATTTTAAATTCAATTCTCGCTTTAATCGGCAGCCAGTGTAAATCCATTGGTACAGGACCTCCACAGTTGTTTTACCTTGTTCGTTCAGAGTATTTAACATTTCACATCAGATATTGTTCATTTACTCCAGTTTCCTCTTGAAAGCTTTAATGTCTTCAATCATTCGAATGTTTCGTGGGAGCTTATTATATAGTCCGGGGCCGTATATTTAAAGACTCTGGAGCCTAAAATGGACATATATCAAGGTTCTAACAGTTTGAAGCCATCTGTAAATATTCTCGTGTCGACATGATTTGTTGGTTGCGCAATGTGTAGCAATTCTCCTAAGTATTTTGGACGCCCAGTTCTTATAATTTGGTCGGTTATTGTACATATTTTAAATTCAATTCTCGATTTAATTGGCAGCCAGTGTAAATCGATTAGTATAGAGGTGATCCTTTCTTTAGGTGGGACACCTTTTGTCAGTCTTGCTCCTCTTTTTATTATGTTTTGTAATTTCTTATGTTGCACTTTTGGTAAATTGTAGTAGATAGAGTTGCAGTAGTCAATCCTGGTAATAACCCAGTTAATCACAAGTTTCTTTACAGAATTTTCGTCCAGGTACTTTTTTTAAAAACGCAATATTTCTTAGATGATAACCAGCAGTTTTTATTACATTATTTATATGGGGATTTAGAGACAAGTTACAGTCAAGAAATACACCTAGATCTCGATATTTACTAGATATCGGCACCGAGTCATTAATTATGTTCATTTGAATATCACCTAAGTTTCTCACGTTGTTTCTCTTGCCCACCACAATGAATTCAGTTTTGTTCCAATTTAATTTTAGTTGTTTAAATGTCATCCATTCTCTAACACTATCAAGGATTCGGTTTAGAGTTTCAGCCGTGTCATGTATATCATTTATGGAAAAGTAAAATTGTGTGTCATCTGCAAATAGTTTAAACTTCACGCTATGCCTTTGTAGCATTTTCGATAGACCAATAGTATAGATGCAGAATAAGATTGGGCCAAGTGCACTCCCCTGGAGTACCCCTCTGTTTAAGGGTTAATATGATGAATAGGAGTTTACAATTTGTACACAGTAATTTCTACCAACCAAGTAGTCTTTTAGGTATTCAAAGGCTTAATCTTAAACGCCGATGGACCGTAGATCTGGACCAACGGTGTGTCACACAATCGTACATAGTAACATTTCATTTTGTGTATATATATTGCTTGTATCTTTGCTCTCCCCTCGCACTGATAAGGACCTGAAATAACATGTCTGTTTTTTTCACAGTTAACTATTAACTGGTGTGGTGTCGGTTGAACATGATAGTGCCTGTTATGTCTTTTATGTCATTTTTGCCTGGAGTTTATGTATATATAAACAGATGTTCTGTAGCAAAGTTACTCAGTTGCTTTCATCCTGCCTTTGAGTAACAACCTTCTCTCGGCTCATCACATTGGTGACCCTGGAAGTCGACTCGCTCCTCCAGCCTTCCACCCCACCCCACCCCCTCCCCTCCACCATTGGTACTATAACAGACTCCATGGGAGTTGGCGCCGCCCCATTGAAACTTTCGCCGTTCGCCAGTGGAGAGGCGGTTGCTTGGTTTCAGTGCGCAGAAGTCCAGTTCCGCATCAATGGCGTGACTCGCTCAACCACCAAAGCAGATTATGTTCTTACGGCGATACCCGAGGACACCTTACCGGAAATATCCGACTGGCTTTGTGAACAAGGAGACACCCCAATAGTGTAGGACGTCCTTAAAACATACCTTCTGCAGCAGTACTCGCCGTCGCCAGCCGCCCGTATAGCAAAGCTTTTTCAACTCTCTCAACAACAATTGGGGGACCAAAGGGCTTCACTCGTCCTCAGGGAAATAACCAGTATCGCTCGCCTACAACCTGCAGCAGACGCTTCTCCTCGTGAGGTAAGCCTACTTCGTGCCCTTTGGATACGCCGTTTACCGGAACCTGTATGCGCTGCCATACCTGATATCGATAGTTTACCAATAAAAGACTTGATGGCCAAAGCCGACGCCATTATGGACAGCCACTTCATGACCTTCAAGACCTCCACAAACGCCTCCACTCCTGACAAAGAGGGCACCTATTCAACGTCAACTGAAGCTGACGTAAATGCTGTAGGACATACACGCCTACCACGTGATAAGCCGGAGTGGTGACAAAGCCACCCATCACCCACAACTCGCTCGAGCCCCAACCAACAACTTCTACAGGCACTTACTACCGCCCATTGGCAGCAGCTTTGCTGCCACTACTACAGATTCGGGGCAGCCGCGAAGAAATGTGCCAAGGATTGTCAGTGGGCAAAAAACATGTAAGTAGGCCATCGCTCGTGGCGGTGAATTCCCGTGTTTCTAATCTTTTTTTTTTACATGATGCAGGAAAACGCGTGCGATTTTCGGTAGACATGGGTGCTTTCTTTCTCTTTTGCCAAGGGAACTCTTCAGGACACGACGTAGTCTGTATACATCTGCCGATGTCCGCCTGGTAGCTGCCAACGGATCTGCGATACCCATCTTCGGTTACGAGAATCTCACATTATCGTTTGAAAACAGTGAATTTAATTGGAAGTTTCTCGTTACTTACATCACATTGCCGATCCTCGGCGTGGATTTCCTCTCTCATTTCCACCTTCTGATCGATGTCGCCCACCGACGATTGGTCAACGCAGACTCGTACTTGTTGATACCACTTCAACCCGCCCCCTCCAACCTCACTCTCCACATCAGCGCACCCACCGATGCCTACGCCCACCTCCTCACGTTGTACCCGGAAGTTTTCCATCCAGAACTTCGCCAAACGCCCACGGCTCCTGCAAAGATACGGTTTTTATCACGATATCAAGACAACCGGACCCCCAGTCTTTGCAAAATTCTGACGTCTGGTACCGGAACGATTGGCAGCAGCCAAAAAGATGCTCCCAAAAATGGATGAAATGGGTCTTTGCAAAAGGCCTCCAGCCCATGGTCGTCACCCTTACACATCGTTCTGAATAAAGACGTCTCCCTCCGTCCATGCGGGGATTACAGGCGCCTGAACATGCAAACCGAACCGGATCACTACCCCTTCCCAAACATCGCCGACGTGACCTGCTACCTACACAAAGCGAAGGTTTTCTCCACGCTCGACCTCCTGAAGGGGTATTATCAGGAGCCTATGAACCCTGAAGACATCCCCAAGACTGCCATCACCACTCTGTTTGGTACATACACCTTCAATTACTCCTATTTTAGCCTTCGTAAGGATGGGGCCACTTTCCAACGTCTCATGGATGGCATCTTTGGGGACCTCCCGTTCTTTGTATGTTATGTGGACGACATACTTGTGTTCTCTTCCTCAAAAGAGGAACACCTCTGTCACCTGCGCATCGTGCTCGACTGCCTGCAACAAAATGGCCTTGTAGTCTGGAACAACAAGTGTACCTTTGGCGCCACCGAATTGTCGTTCTTAGGACACAGCATCACTCCTGAAGGAGTCCATCCCCTCCTTGAGAAGGTAGCAGCTGTTCAGAACTTCCACACACCCTCAACCGTCAAAGCTCTGCAAGAATTCTTGGGCATGAACAGCTATTATCACCGTTTTCTGCCAGCCATTGCAGCCACTCTTGCTCCCCTCTACGCCTCCCTCAAGGGCAAGCCAAAATACCTGAAGTAGGGTCCCTTTCAAGAAGCAGCCTTCTGCAATGCAAAGAAGGCCCTATCAACTGCTGCAGCTCTCATTTTTCCTATCTTACATGCCCCTCTAACATGCCCCTCTGGTGCAGGCCTTTACTCGACAGTCTGATGCCTGGTCCACCCATCAATGCCAACATCTTTTCGTCGTGGCTGAATACAATTGCACCCTTCAACACGTCCGTGGGAAAATGAATCTCCTTTGCTGATGCCTTGTCAAGAAACACGTTGGCGGCCGGTCAACTGTCATTGAATTATAACGCCTTGGCGGAAGCCCAACGTCAGGATCCAGAGTATCAAGCATGTGGGACATCCAGCACATCCCTCCGTTGGAAAGATATCCCCCTCGACGACTCCAACACTACCCTCCTCTGTGATGTCAGTACTGGTAGACCGCAACTTTGCATTCCTGCTCCCATGCGCCGACAGGTGTTTGATCTCATTCACGGCCTTTCACATCCCTCGTGCCATTCTACTGCACAATGCTGAAAAGGAAGTCCATTTGGCACGACATTTCTAAGGATGCTAAGGATTGGGTCCGTGCCTGTACTTCTTGCCAAACTTCAAAAGTACATCGACACACGGATTCAGGAGTGGGCACCTTTCCTCAACCTCAGCGTCATTTCACTCACAATCACGTTGATTTTGTAGGCTCCCTACCCACATCACAAGGACACCATCACCTGTTTACCGTCATTGACCGCTCCACTCATTGGCCTGAAGCCATTCCCATGGAAACTGCAACGTCCGCCTCATGTACATCTGCCTTACTCTCAGGATGGATTGTAAGATTTGGTATCCCTGAGCATATTAGTTCTAACAGGGGTACCATTTTCCCCTCTCAATTATGAACATCATTAGCGAATATCCTGGGCATCGCCCTACATCAGGCAACTGCCTACAACTCCGTTGCCAATGGAATCGTTGAACATTTTCATCGCACCCTGAAAGCAGCTTTGATGTCCCCTGCAAGGATTTCAACTGGTTTACTCAGCTTCCCTGGGTCCTCTTGGGTCTAAGGACCACTCCTAAAGACGCATTCGATGTCTCGGCAGCTGAAATGGTGTACTGCGACCCGTTGGTCGTCCCTGCCGAATTTTTTCCTTCTACAACCTCCTCCGACGATCACCAGCGCATACGTCAAGTTGTGAGAAAATTTACTCCATGCCGCCAGAACTACAAGCCCTCAGCGAAGCATCACATACCGAGAGACTTGCACTCTGCATCGCACGTCTTCCTACGCAACGACACCAGCAGGCCACTTCTAACACCCCCTTACAGGGCTCTTTCCTTGTGATCCGACGCAGTCCGAAAGCATCCCTACTAAACATTTTTGGCAAAGAAGACTTGGTCTCCACTGATCGTCTAAAAGCTGCTTATTTCCTTCCAGATGTCCCACCTACAGTTCGCCTCTCTAGATCAGGGCACCCTATTTAACATGTACAGCATGTAATTTTTAGGTGGGGAGCCATGTACCAACCGTGTGTCACACAATCGTACATAGTAACGCCATTTCATTTTGTGTATATATTATGCTTGTATTTTTGCTCTCCCCTCGCACTGATAAGGACCTGAAATAACATGTCTGTTTTTCTCACCGTTAACTGTTAACCGGTGCGGAGTCGGTTGAACATTATATTGCCTTTTATGTCTTTTATGCCCTTTTTGCCTGGAGTTTATGTATATATAAACAGATGTTCTGTAATAAAGTCACTCAGTTGCTTTCATCCTGCCTTTGAGTCATAATCTTCTCTCGGCTCCTCACAGATCATTTAGTAGTAGTTCATGCACCACTGTACCAAGAGCAGCACAAGATCGAGCAGTATTAATATACATTTATTTTCATCCATCATTTCTACTACATCATTTACAACAGAGCAAATGGCTGTCTACGTAGAGTATAGTTTGCTGTAATTAGATTGGTTGTTATGCAAAGCTTCTATTACTTTTAAGTGGCTAACTAGTTGTTCAAGAATTATATATTCAAACACTTTTGAGACAACGGATAAATTTGAAATATGTCTATATGAGCTTAATTCCTGGTAGTCCAGTGCATTTTTTTTTCATAACTGGTATGACTATAGCCATTTTCTCAGATATAGGAAACTTACATTCATCAATGCTTGCATTTGCTATTCTTATTATTATCTCGGCTAGAGTAGAAAAGTCTCTCTCTCCAATTACTTCAGATATTGGCATAGGATTGATCGTGCAGTTTGTTTTCTTTGCTATCTCGATAATTCTGGTGATGTCATCTTGTGTTATGTCCTTAAATCGTATTAATTATGTCTCTGTGCCTGGTGTCTCATTAATCTGATGTTGAGTATTTACAAATGCCTGATTATGTTTTCAGTTTTTAAAGAATACTAGAAAAATATTTGCTAGTTCCTGGACACTGTATCCATCAGGTAGCTTCTTTTCTTTTACATTTCCCATTATACCATTCAATAGACGATATAACTTATTCATGTCTGTTGCTGCTTCGAGGATCTTTCTTTTATAGTATTCACTTTTTTTCCTTTTTAGTGGGTAGTTATGTTGACACACAGTAGTTTTGTAATCTACCCAAGCACTTTCAGTTTTTATCCCTATTCCACTTTCTTTCTTTACGTCTTTTTTCCTTCTTTTTTTACCAAAGTCTCTTCATCAAACCAAGGAGATAGGTCTTTTACGGTTATAGTCTTTTCCATCATTGGCCACATGGTATCATATTCACTTTTACTCACTTTATTGTACGTTGTCATAAGACAATTAGCACACTTAGCTCCTAACAGACGTTGGTCAACATGATCACAGGGAATTTTGATAGCATCATTTTTCTTTGTAACTTCTATAAATACGGTAGGAGGAAAAATTGATTTATGTCTGAAGTTTATCTTCTTTACTAATGCATGTTTTTGTGGAGGTATACTAAACGTAATAAGTTTGTGTAATGGGGAGATAGTACATATCTATTCGACTTTTATATCACATACATTATTATTCATGTCATCTCTTTTAACTAATTGTAGAGTATGCCCAGTTAAAGTAGTTGTGCAGTCGACATTATTTAGCAGTCGATATGATTCTAGTAACTCACTAAATGCCAAAACGTCAGGATTTGATGCGTCATACATCCAAGAATTGAAGTCTCCACAGACAACTAATTCGTTTTTCTCCATGATAATCATCTCAATGAGAGCACCGAATTCTGAAAAAAAGATACTAGAGCTTGTTCTAGGATGTTTGTAGATTGTTAGATTTTATTTCCATATGTTCAAAGCTTGTTACACTAATTATTTTCAACGTTTTGAGATTTGAGTAACTATTATGAATAAAGAGTCCGACCCCCCCCCCCCGACCTACCTTCTCTCGGTATGTGAAAGAAGGCATGTGGGGGGGGGGGGGGGGGGGCATTTCGGTGATCTTTGCCTTGTTCAAGTTATTTAGCCATGTTTCAGATAATGCTAGTATATCTAAATATTTCTCCTTTATCAATTCTCGAATATGAAAATTTTTATTACCCACACAATGTATATTTACATAGCCACAGTTTATGACATCCCTAGTAACCATGATCAGTATTTTCCGCTAGTCATTTCAATTCCAAGTCAAAAGCATTGCAATCTCTAGAATTTACTGTATGGTCACTTGGTCTGTTTAACTTTGTGCAGTTTATACACTTTGACGCTTCCGAATCACACTCCCTAGTGGAGTGTCTACCTGAACATTTCCCAAAGACTTTATATTCATTCTTAGACTTGCAATCTTTTTCAAAATGTCCATACCTCTGACAGTGGTAGCAGGTGATCACGTGGTACCTATCGTATGTTATGGATACCCCATCATAACGAAACTTTGTCCCCATTATCATGAATAGCCCTCCGAACTTCAGGATCACATTTCAGCACATGGTGGGTGGTCCTCCCTGAGGCATTTTTCTTCAGAACGACACTTATCTTATCTTCTACATTCTGGATATGGTTCAGGGATCTATTTCTTTAAATCAAAGCATTTACTACATCATATTCTTCATTGTATACATTGCATATCATTATTTTGGGTTTTAGTTTTCCGATTTTTTCTCGTTTCAGTGTCAGCAACCAATGTCTGAACTTTGTTTGCTGCCTCTTCTCTGATCATATTGTTTGCAAAGTTTACAACAACATTTCCATTCGTAGTTGACCTCGTATTAAGTATAGGAGTGTCTTTAAGTGTTTTTTCAACCTCACGTTTTCTTTCAGTAATTTTAGTTGTTGTATTAGTTGATTTAATTATCAACAGATTTTTTTCCTTAACTTTGTCAGGAAATATAGGTTTCTCCGGTTTTGGGTCTATGAATGTTTGAAGTGTTACTTTAATTGATTCCATATTCATGGCAAGAATATTAACTTTTTCAGTGAGGTCGGTGATCTGGGTGGAATTTGCTGCGTCTGCGCCAAGGTTCGCAAGTTTGTTTTCTAAGTCATCTATTTTCTAATATTGTTCGTTCAGGGCCATATTACTCATGTTTATATCTTCCTTTAATTTTGATATTACTAAATTGTTTTGTCTGGCATCACGTACGCAGTGAGGGCATAACCAATCTAGGTTATTCCGGTCAATCTCACTGATGGCTGAAACTATATGCACGCAGCTCTTATGGAAGAGTGTTTTACATTCACATACTATCCATTTTTTCCGTTCTCCATCCGTAGGAGATGATGAATGGAAAGGCATTGAATTAAAGGCTCGAGATAGAGACGACTGGCGAAACCTAACCTTGGCCCTCTGCGTCAATAGGTGTAGGGGGATATGATGATGATGTTATATATTTACACACACAAACACACACACACACACAAACACACACACACATATATATATATATATATATATATATATATATATATATATATATATATATATATATATATATATATATATATATATATGTGTGTGTGTGTGTGTGTGTGTGTGTGTGTGTGTGTGTATGTGTATGTAGGAAATAGGTTGGCTAAGGTACCAGCCACCAGTCCAGATGCTACCCTTAGAGGGTTACTGGGTCCTTTGTCTGGCCAGATAGTACAGCCTTGGATACCCTCCCCCACCAAACCTTTTATATCTCTGGTTACGGCTCTTTTTTCCTCTGCCTACATATATGCTGAATAGTCTAGCATATTCTTTCCACTTTCTCCTCTGTCATACACCTGGCAACACTGAGATTACCAAACAATTTCTTCTTCACTTAAGGGATTAACTACTGCACTTTAATTGTTCAGTTACTACTGTCCTCTTGGTAAGGGTAGAAAAGACTCTGTAGCCATGGTAAGTAGCTCTTCTAGGAGGAGGACATTCCATAATCAATCCATCATTTTCTAGTCTTCGGTGTTGACATAGCCTCTGTACCAAGGTCTTTCACTGTCTTGGAGTAGAGATCTCTTGTTTGAGGAGACACTCAGGCTCACTATGATATTTTATCTCGCTTCGTCTGTAATAATAAGTTTTTATAGATTATATATGAAAGACCTCCTTTATTATTGTTACTGCTCTTAAAATATTTTATCTTAATTGTTCATTACTTCTCATGTACTTTATTTACTGTCTTATTTCATTTCCTTACTTGCCTTTTTTCCCAGTTGGAGGCTTTGGGCTTATAGCATCCTGAATTCCCAACTAGGTTGTCTCCTTTTTATAGTATCCCAATTTTCATTCGATATTCCTTGTAACTGTTTGTCCCAAGACTTCACTACCAAGTAACGGATATATGTTCCTAATATTACACCATTCTTCAATAATTGTCTGTTTTTCGTCTCTTAAAGTCTCTGAGACCCCAAAGTGATTCCTACATGCAATTGCAAATGTTTCTCTGTGCTCTTCCTCCAGAAGCTTAGTTGTATCAAACCTAGGTATTCTATCTATCTTTCTGTTTGATGTTTTAATTTTTTCATTTCTTTGTGGCAATGAGGAGCTTGTGATCACTACCAATATCTGCACCTCTATAGCTTCTTACATATCTCAGAGTCCTCCTTCTCTCTTTATTAACGGCAATGTGATCTATCTGATTATTGTTATTGCCACATGGTGAAGTCCAAGTGTACTTGTGGATCTTCTTATGTTTGAACAGAGCCCATCCAATGACTAGACTGTTTGCTGAACAGAAACTTAGGAAATGTGCCCCATTTTCATTTGCAATTACGCCAACACCCTCGACAACCATCACATTCTCTATCCCTTGATTATTTCTACCAAGGATAGCATTGAAGTTGCCAATCACAATTTTCATATCGCTCTCAAGGGTCTCATCTATTATCCTCTGCAGTTCTTCATAGTATTCAACTTTCCTGTCTTCAGGGGAATCATTTATTGGGGCATAGCAAACTATAATACTCAGATTGCACTACTTTGATTTGAACTTTGCTAGTAACAATTTACTATTTACAGCTCTCCACTAGGTTAATGCCTTTTCTGCTGTTGGTGTCATCATTATTCCTACTCCTTCTATTCCAGCTCCATCTGATCTCCCTGTGTAAATATATATATATATATATATATATATATATATATATATATATATATATATATATATATATATATATATATATATATATATATATATATATATATATATATATATATCCCTTGGTTTAAAGTTTCCATACAAATCCACTTACAACGGGTTTTTCTTTGAGCCAAGATTTCACAATTATATTTCATAGATTTACTCTCCACTTGCTGTAACTTCCCATACACATTCATGGTTCTAACATTCCAATTACCTATTTTCAATCTTTTTTTAGTATTTATAAACCAGGAGATTCATAGCACCATGCTAAGCTAGGGATTGGGGGCCATCCTTTTATATTCTCTATCCATGACTGACTAAATCCATAGATTATTCCTTGGCTGGATACATCGAAGTATAGCCAGTTCCTTGTGATGCGCAGTTCTATCTAACTAAGGTAAGTGACCCCTACCGGTCCATACTAATTGTAGTACGATCAACCACCAGGCATCAGCAGTAGAAGCTGAGGAGGCCGCTTGTCCATCGCCTTAAACCCATCCGTCACCCTGCTGCGAGTGACTTCATCCAATTATACGAGTATAAACCTTGACAAACATGGATTGCTAAGATATACCGCCTAGCATGGTATTAATGTTTACATTAATATATATATATATATATACATATATATATATATATATATATATATATATATATATATATATATATATATATATATATATATATATACATATATATATTCATATATTAACGTAAACATGTGTGTAAATATATATATATATATATATATATATATATATATATATATATATATATATATATATATATATATATGTGTGTGTATATATATATATATATATATATATATATATATATATATATATATATATATATATATATATATACATATATATATATATATTTATATATATATATATATATATATATATATATATATATATATACATATATATATATATATATATATATATATATATATATATATATATATATATATATATATTGTAACATTATTGCTTTAATATTTCTAATTTATTTAAGTTTTTATAGATGTATAAGGTTAAATATACTGTAGAATTATTGTTTTCTTGCTTTAATTGTTTGTCATTTCACTGGTGGTTATGTTAGTGGTTATAATGGACTAACGGCTGTTTTATATTTTCAAGTGGTGTTGGTTACGTGGCTGCGCTCCTGCGTGAACGGAGTTTTGGAGGGGCTTTTTTTGAGGATGGTTCCTTAGTGTGTTTCTGAGCCTCCAACCTTGTAGGGCACGACATTTGTGATTGGATCTATATTATTCCACACCTTTGCAGAGCCACATTGTGAAGCTATTGAGCTTGTTTTGGATATCCTTTCTCTGCAGCAAGGACGTCTCATCATACATTCTGTGCACTGCCCTTGGTTCAGTAAAAGCCAAGGGGACCTCTCTGTCCCAAGGTAATAATATTTATACCTATCTAAGTATCGTGATCACGACCTGTCAGCTGACGTCATTACTGGAGCTTGTGAAAGCCTTTCAATCAAACCAGCCATCGTCCACTAGATAGGGATATTTAGTTTGTATTTGTTAGGATGTTCTCACTTTTCGTTGGCCTTCTCCTTTCTGGACCCTCTATCCTTTTAGTATGTTTGTGTTGATGACCTTTCTTTAATTGTGTAACTGTTTTCTTTTGCAGGGAGTTTAAGAGTGAGTGTGTATCATTTATTATTGTATTATTGTGGTTTAGGTGTTATTTCTGTCTAAATATTATGTATTAAAATTAAGGAGATTTTTGTGGTATTTTCTTTGTCCCCTTGAGTTGACTTTGCACTCGTATTGATGTTTGGATACTATTCCACCTTTAGTGGACTTAGTACGTTATGATGGTGAATACTATTTGATAAGTGTAGTGTTTTGTGTGGTGGTCAAAGCCAGCCATCACAAGTGGCGACCGTGATAGGATATTCCGTTCCTGAGTATTCACCAGTGTTTGTGCAAAGTTAATTCTTGGGGTAATTTTTCAGGCAGTGTATTTTCACCTCCTCGGTGTTGTTTTGTGCAAATTTAGTATTTTGTTTGAATAAGTAATCATGGTTGTTAACGTACTAGAACTCCTTGGAGGAGAGGGATGGCAAGAGAGGTTGGCAGAGTTAAATAGGGAAGACTTGGAAGTTGTAGCAGAACATTTTGAATTGGAATATGATGTGTCCATAAGAAAGGGTGTATTGCTATTGCTCATTTATGATTATGTTAAAACTGTAAAAGACAGGTGGGGAACAAGAGGTGAAACTGGATGAAGTAGTGTCTATAGAAATTTTGGATAAGCAGATTGTCCTGAGACAAATGGAATTTGAAATGGAAAAGTTTAAGGCAGGGGAAAGAGAAAAAGAGAGGCAGCATGAGATTGCCATGAGAAACCCAGGTTCTTTTTCCCAAGCCCATTCCCCAAATAGGTTAGTAACTCCTGCTATCAATTTATCGCAGGCTCTCAAATTTGTACCTAAAATTGAAGAAAATAATGTAGCAGAGTTTTTTGTATCGTTTGAGAGGATTGCTGCAAGGTTGGAGTGGCCCCAAGAGTATTGGACCACTCTTATACAAAGTAAATTGGTTGGAAGAGCTCAGAGGGTATATGTAACGCTGGAGGAGGATCTATCAGCAGATTATGAGAGTGTAAAGGCTATTGTCTTGAAGGCCTATGAGTTAGTCCCTGAAGCTTATAGGCAACGCTTCCGGAACTTAGAAAAATGTAGGGAACAAACTTTTGTTGAATTTGCCAGGGCGAAGGAACAGTATGCTAGCGATTGGTTCAAGTCCAAGGAGGTGGGAGATTTTGAGAAATTGAAGGAGTTAATGTTGGTGGAAGAGTTTAAGAGGTGTGTCCCGGATAAGCTGAAGGTCCACCTCGAAGAGTTAAAACTCGAGACTGTTCAGGAGGTAGCCATCGCTAGTGACGAATATTGCTTGTCTCATAAGAGTGAGTTAGGGGGAGTAACAACAAAGGTGAATTCTGGTTGGGTTAAGATGGGTAGGAATAATAATGCTAATCCTAATAATAATGCTAAGGTGTTTAGTAGAAATAATCAGGGAAGTAATAATAATCAGGGTAATGCTAATAATAATTTTTCTCCTAACAGAGGCAATAGGCCAAATATATACAATCCAGAGAAATTGAAAACATTGACGTGCTTCTTTTGCAATAAGAAGGGGCATGTAAAGAGCATGTGTTATGCGTTTAGAAAATCCCAAAATGCTAATGTTAGGCCAGTAATGGGCGTGGAAGAGAGAGAGAGAGAACCTACCCCAACAACATCCGCTGATCAATGACTACCTGGTTGTTTTGACAGATATTTGTCCTTCGGTAGTGTCTCCTTCGCCAATTCGTCCGAGAAAAGACGAGTGCGTATTTTGCGTGATACCGGTGCAGCTCAGTCTTTGATACTAAGGGAGGCATTACCTTGTAATTTTGTACCCAAAAGTGGGGAATTTGCGTTATTGGCTGGTTTTCCTGATTCCGTGAAGTCGTATGCTATTGAAAATTTTAATTTAATCTGTCCTTCCTTTGCAGGGAATTTGAAATTGGCCATAGTTGATAAATTCCCTGTTAAGGAGGTTGATGTTGTGTTAGGGAATGATGTGGCTATGAAGAATAATAATTGTCCGATATTGATAAACCCTGATAGTGAAGTAGCAGCAGTTACTCGTTCTAGTGCTAGAATTGTTGACGCTGCAGAGTCAACAATTGATGTAGATTTAAGTAGTTTAGATCGTAGTGATAGCCTAGCTGTAGATCTTGGAATGTTAACGGACAAGTTAAATTGGACTACTGAAGAGCTAATCAAAGCCCAGAAAAAGGAGTTTCGGGAACTCCCTATCGAGTCAGGGGAGGTGTCTGATATGACTGGTCCCAAATTTAAGATAATTAATAATATTTTATATAGGTTGAGTAGGCCTATGGGGGTGGATAATGTTGATTATGAAATTGTGAAACAGATAATGGTTCCTTTTGGTTACAGGAAGGAGTTAATGTCATTGGCGCACGAAAGTGGTCTGGCCGGCCATTTTGGAGTTCATAAAACTTCTTGCAAATTGTTAGGGAATTATTATTGGCCGAAGTTGAAGGCAGATGTAAAGAAGTTTGTCAATAGTTGTGATGTGTGCCAGAGGGTCGGTAAACCCAATCAGCGGATTCCAAAATCGCCTCTATGTCCTATTCCTGTAGTTTCCAAACCTTTTAAGGAAGTCATTATTGATGTGGTTGGACCATTACCGAAGACGCGTAGTGGTAATGAGTATATTTTGACAATCATGGATAGGATGTCTCGATATCCCGAGGCAATACCACTACGTACAATAAAAAGTGTTAAAATTGTAGATGTACTAATTGACTTTTTTACCAGGTTTGGGATGCCTAAGATTATTCAATCGGATTGTGGTTCTAATTTTGTTAGCAGGTATTTCAGAGATAAAATGGCAGAGTTAAATATAAAACATGTGACCTCTTCTCCATATCATTCCGGAAAGCCAGGGAGCTCTGGAGAGATTTCATCAGACCCTGAAATCCATGGTAAAGAAATATTGTTTGATTAATGGTTCTGAATGGGATAAGGAATTACCTTATTTGTTGTTCGCTTTTCGTTCTGTCCCAAGTCAGTCTTTAGGTTTTTCGCCTTTCAGCCTTGTGTTTGGCCATTGTGTTCGAGGTCCTCTTGATGTGGTTCGTGAGTCTTGGGAGGGAGACGTCCCTGAGGTTAATTTATTGGATTATGTGTCTAATCTAGGCGATAAATTAACCAAGGCTTTGAAATTTGCGGGTGAAAACTTATTATGTAGCCAAAAAAGAATGAAGTTTTTCTTTGATAGAAGGTCCAAGGCACGCAACTTTGCGGTAGGCGATAAAGTATTGGTTTTGTTACCCTTCCCAGGGAATCCATTGAAAGCTTCTTTTTCAGGTCCTTGGAAAATTTTGAAAAAAATAAGTGAAGTTAACTATTTAGTGGAGACACCTCAAAGAAGGAAACCTTTTCAACTGTGTCATGTAAATATGTTGAAAGCTTATATGGAACGGGAAAAAGTCATTCCTGTGGCAACTATTGGGAACACGGTAGATTCTAAGAACAATAACCATTTTTCTTTTTCAGAAGGGGAGGGTATTGATGATAATTGTTTTAATGGATGTGAATGGCGGTCGGATAATAGAAAGTCTTTGGAAAAATTTTCGGGAGTAATTTCACATTTAGGTAAGGAAGAACAAAGGTCTTTGAAAAATTTAGTATCTAATTATAAAGAATTATTTTCGGATGTACCGGGTAGGACTTCGGTCCTTGAACATGTAGAAGTAGGTAGCGCCACTCCTGTGAAACAATCTCCTTACAGGTTGAATCCCTTCAAAAATGAGGTTGTAGCAAAGGAAGTGGATTATATGCTAAAACATGACCTAATTGAACCTAGTCAAAGTCCTTGGTCATCACCTGTTGTATTGGTAAAGAAATCCGACGGTGATTTCAGGTTATGTTTTGATTACCGTAAGTTGAATGAGTTATCTAAATCTGATTTTTATCCATTACCTCGAATTGAGGATTGTATTGATCGGATGGGGAAGGCCAAATACATTAGCAAATTCGATTTGTTGAAAGGTTATTGGCAAGTTCCTCTTTCAAAGCGGGCAAGGGCCCTGTCTGCTTTTGTAACACCACAGGGATTGTTTCAATGTAAAGTTATGCCGTTTGGTATGAAGAACGAGGCTGCTACCTTTCAGAGGTTAATGAATACTTTAGTCCATGGTTTAGAAGGATGTGTTGTGTATATTGATGATATTGTTATTTATAGCGATGATTGGGAAACCCATTTAAAACGTATTAGGGCACTATTTGAGGTGTTGAAAAAGGCAATTTTTGGTAATTAATTTAAAGAAAAGCGATTTCGCAAAGGCGAAGGTGGTATATTTGGGTCATGAGGTTGGTAATGGTAAAGTTGCTCCTAAGCAGGCCAATATCGAAAGTATTGAAAATATGGTAGTCCCTAAATGTAGGAGGGATGTCCGAAGATTCCTTGGTTTGAGTGGGTACTACCGAAGGTTTGTTAGGAATTTTTCGGATATAGCCGATCCGTTAACAAATCTCTTGAGAAAGAATGTAGCATTTGTCTGGACGAATGAAACGCAAAGGGCTTTCGATAATTTAAGAAGAGTTTTAATTAATTTCCCTGTCTTGAGAGCTCCTGATTTTGACCTTCCTTTTTCTCTTGCCACGGATGCAAGTGACGTTGGTGTAGGAGCGGTGTTGTTGCAGAATGACGAGCAGGGAGTTTCTCATTCTGTCGCATTCTTTTCAAAAAAATTGTCCTCCCCCCAACGTAGGTATTCAACTGTTGAGAAAGAGACACTTGCGTTAATATTCGCTATTAATCATTTTCAGGTTTATCTCTCCTCCTCAGATACACCTATTAAGGTCTTGACAGACCATAATCCCCTGACCTTCATCAGCAGATACAAAAATAAAAATCAACGATTGATGAGGTGGAGTCTCATGCTGCAAGAATGGAATTTAGAGTTTTCCCACATCCCAGGAAAAGATAATATTGTTGCCGATTTTCTCTCTCGCAGCGTTGAATATTAGTTGATTGACAGAGGGCTATGCAGTTATTAAAGGTAGTATCTGTATCGTTCTAATTATGGTGTGTGTGCTGTTGAGGTGGGCACGTAGTGAGTAGAAGTAAATGTATTTTTAAGATTTATTAATCATGGTTTGTTTAGAGAAGACTATAATGTTCTGGGTATATTATATGGGATCTTTAAGGTTAAAAGGTGAGGGTGATCACTGGTACTTTCTAATGATTGATTAATTAGATGGGTCATGGGCTCACGGGTCTGTAGCACAACAGCCGTTTTTTAGGCGCTACAGGCTGGTGTATGAGTGGTACCCTAGACTGAGTTAAGGTTAATCTACTAAGGTTTAGAGGTGTCAGGTACGATAAGGTTTATAATAAGCTAAGAAAAGAGATAGGCACTAATCTGGTATTCTGTATTTTCAGGCTAATAATTACGCTTCATCGAGTTTGTTTGTTTGTTTGCGCAGGGGAGTCTTGTGGTGGTCTTCTCTGTGTCGTTCGGTGTGTGTGTATGTATTGGGCACTATGGTGATAAGTGTGATATATAACACTGAAATAGACAGTGGTTTTTGTGATCAACATTTATTGATAGTGAGTGATGTGTATCCCTGAAAATGAACAGTGTATCGAGTGTGGAAAAGGTTATAGCTTTTGGACTATATATACAGAATCCGGTTGTTAATGCAATGACTCTTAATTAAGTTTATTAACGATATGAGTGATGTGAAATTTTTAGGTTGGGTACCTATTTATCGAATAGTGATGTTTTGGTTTTCTGGTTTTGGAAAGTTTACTTGTGATTAATTTAGGTTTAAGATTTTTTTTTAGTATTGGTTATATATTGCTATCCTTGTGAGCTGCAAACCTTGGTACTTGCCCCCCTCTTTCCTTTTGTTTGTCATGTTTTTGCAGTTTGTTTAATAATTATTTTTGAGTGTTGGTTTAATATTTAATATTTTTGAGTGTTGGTTAAATATTTCATTATGTGATAACCTGTATGTTGTAATTCAAATCACTTTAGAAAAAAAAAATTTGGGAATTTTTTTTTTTTTGGTTGGGTGAGGAGGTGTAACATTATTGCTTTAATATTTCTAATTTATTTAAGTTTTTATAGATGTATAAGGTTAAATATACTGTAGAATTATTGTTTTCTTGCTTTAATTGTTTGCCTTTTCACTGGTGGTTATGTTAGTGGTTATAATGGACTAACGGCTGTTTTATATTTTCAAGTGATGTTGGTTACGTGGCTGCGCTCCTGCGTGAACGGAGTTTTGGAGGGGCTTTTTTAGAGGATGGTTCCTTAGTGTGTTTCTGAGCCTCCAACCTTGTAGGGCACGACATTTGTGATTGGATCGATATTATTCCACGCCTTTGCAGAGCCACATTGTAAAGCTATTGAGCTTGTTTTGGATATCCTTTCTCTGCAGCAAGGACGTCTCATCATACATTCTGTGCACTGCCCTTGGTTCAGTAAAAGCCAAGGGGACCTCTCTGTCCCAAGGTAATAATATTTATACCTATTTAAGTATCGTGATCACGACCTGTCAGCTGACGTCATTACTGGAGCTTGTGAAAGCCTTTCAATCAAACCAGCCATCGTCCACTAGATAGGGATATTTAGTTTGTATTTGTTAGGATGTTCTCACTTTTCGTTGGCCTTCTCCTTTCTGGACCCTCTCTCCTTTTAGTATGTTTGTGTTGATGACCTTTCTTTAATTGTGTAATTGTTTTCTTTTGCAGGGAGTTTAAGAGTGAGTGTGTATCATTTATTATTGTATTATTGTGGTTCAGGTGTTATTTCTGTCTAAATATTAGGTATTAAAATTAAGGAGATTTTTGTGGTATTTTCTTTGTCCCCTTGAGTTTACTTTGCACTCGTATTGATGTTTGGATACTATTCCACCTTTAGTGGACTTAGTACGTTATGATGGTGAATACTATTTGATAAGTGTAGTGTTTTGTGTGGTGGTCAAAGCCAGCCATCACAATATATATATATATATATATATATATATATATATATATATATATATATATATATATATATATATTTATATGTAGGTGTATATATGGATAGATATTTATATATATATATATATATATATATATATATATATATATATATATATATATATATATATATATATATATATGTATGTATGTAGGTATATACATATATATATATATATATATATATAAATAAATAAATAAATAAATAAATATATATATATATATATATATATATATATATATATATATATATATATGTATATATATATATAAATATATATATATATATATATATATATATATATATATATATATATAGATATATATATATATATACATATACATATATATGTATAAATATATATATATATATATATATATATATATATATATATATATATATATATATATTTATATATATATATATATATATATATATATATATATATATATATATATATATATATGTGTGTGTAAAAAATATAAATATATATATGCATATATAAAAATATAAATATTCATATATATATATATATATATATATATATATATATATTATGTGTATATATACATATATATATATATATATATATATATATATATATATATATATATACATATATATGTATTCTATAAAATACGATGAAATAAAAGTAACATGTTGCCAATTCCCAATGTCAATTATTCCTGCGTAAACCCGTAAGTACAGCATTCCCAAGAAGTTTCACCTGCAGCCACATCGAGGCCCTTGCCCAAAGAGATCTTTAGTATCGTTTTCACTTCAGATGGAAAGGTCAGACGACAATGCACAGCTATACCGGAAACTTGATCTTGCCAGAATTCGCAGATCTTGTCCTTATGGCTCTATTCTAAATGTGCATTTCGTTTTATAGCCAGCCTTATCGCTTCCCGGGCTGGACTAGGTTAGTTCCTCTCCCGCGTGTGATTGTCGCCTGATGGCTGTTCTTACTCGTCGAATTACACGTTTAGTGTTAGTCTTTTTTATTGCTGCCTCATTTTCTTAAATGGAATACCTGTTTCTCTGAGTTACTGATTTGATTTTACTTACTTCTTATTTTTTATTTGTCGTTTATAGTTTTCGTTACTTTGTTTCTTTTCTATATTTGTCTGCTTTATCTGTTGGGACCTTCAGGTATTTAACCATGTGGATTTTTCATATTAAGGTTGGAGCTTGGGTAATAATAATAATAATAATAATAATAATAATAATAATAATAATAATAATAATAATAATAATAATAATAATAATAATAATAATAATAATTTGAACTACTACAAATTATGAATGAGAGGTAAGGAGGTTAAACTCCTTGTTACAAGTTTTGATAAATGGATATATCACAACACGACAGCTCAAGAAAGATCTATAAAGAAAAATTAAAAAGAAAAGGTGATATCTTTAGCCACAGTGGATTAAGCCTGTGACCGTTTAATAGGAGATTCCAGGTATGAAGTGACACACAATATTCTGAAACACAAACAGCTAATCTATTCACAAAAGCTAACAATAACGCTGTTGTCATATTGATTAGATACCAACCTGTTATTGGATTCTATATTGGTTCTACCTTCACCATTGCTCAGTTTAGAGATTATTTCTTCTTTTGTCATTTTAAAAAAATAAAAAAATATCCTAAAATTTAAAGCAATATTGTAAAGGAAACATTGCAGAAGAATCATGTAAATTAGAGACTTTAAATAAAAATGAATACGTTAAAATAAAATATCAAAATACCTATATTCTCAATATATACCATTCTCTCGAATGATAGCAATGCTTGTTAAATATACCGATTTTAAAAACGTTAAAATTCTAGAATAGTTTATTGAGTTTAGTCACATAAATATTTTTCAGAATCCTCTACCGTATTGTACATCTTTTAACAATAAACTAGATCATGTAATAAAAAAATTGCTACACTTTATATGTGCTATTGTCTCTGTGGTTTTAAGTTTCTTGGGGGATTCTCTTATGAAGATTTTAATATATCTCTGTAAGAAATGTTGCTGCTTGTGGTCTTGTGCAATACAAAATATCATTATTCTTTTTTATTCAATATATCAAATATATTCTATATATGACAAAATTTTATATTTTATACGCATACCCATTCATGCATATTGTTTATAAATATAGGGATGAACAAATTCCACTTTTAGAACCTCGGAACAGTTTTGGGTAATGAAAATCGAAACGACAAAAAGATTCGATATCAGACATTTCGCCAAGAAATTTAATATCTGAAATAACAAAATGAAGTTAGAGTGTAGATCTTTTTTTATTATTATTATTTTTGAGTGTATGTTATATAGTCTTTTTGCTGCGATAACAAGATGAAATATATTTTTTCAAATAATCACGTTTTTAATATATATATATATATATATATATATATATATATATATATATATATATATATATATATATATATATATACATATATATATATATGTATATATATATATATATATATATGTATATATATATATATATATATATATATATATATATATATATATATATATATATATATAAATGGAATTATATATATATATATATATATATATATATATATATATATATATATATATAAATGGATATATATATTTATATATATAAATGGATATATATATATATAAATATTTATATATGTATATATAGCAATCCATGATTGCCAACGATTATACTCGTATGAGCGGGTGAGCAACTTGGTGGAGTAATGAGAACTTTGCGTGTGGAGGAAATGCCCCCCCCCCCCCCCCATCTCAATGAGGTTACTGGCACCAGGGTGACGGATTGGGTTTACGGCGATGGACATACTGTCTCTTCGGATTTTACTCCTGATGCCTGGTGGTTTGTCTTACTAGAATTAGTGATAACCACTGCATATCACAAGGAACTGGCTAAGCTTTGATGTATCTAGCCAATGGATCCTCTGAGGCCCTTTGCGCCAATAGGCGTAGGAGATGATGATGATGATGATGATGATGGTTAAAATAGATTAAGTATAGAACAGCACCAATAATCTTATATCACATAGAAATTCAATTTCCTTGACAAAGTGAAATACATTGAAAAGGATGAATTTTAATGGATTATATCATGCTTAATTAGTACTAATATTTTCTCTACGGTTATACATTATAAACACATGAAAGGAATGAAGAGAAAACTAGTATTGGATAAAACTGTACGAAAAAAAAAATAGGAGCAAAGCTAATTTCATAGTCCCTGTTCCAGTGTCAATATAATTACCTAAAAATAAGTTGATGGAAATAAAATCTATTCAAATATAATTATTACGATAACCAAAATATATCATATTTACCTATTTAATATTCTAATTCATATATGCACATATAAATGTATGTGGAAAATCTAAACAAACCAAAAACCTTGCATTGGGGTATCCAAATTTTGTCAGCTATTCATCGAAACCTACTTTTCCATAAATGTCCATAGCATATATATGTTTACTTACAAACGTACAATTGCAAACCGGAATCCCTGGTACACCATGCTCTGAGGAAGCACACCCTTCCACTTAATTACTGATGGCCGGGGTTAAACATACGAACTCTACGTTCAGTAAAGGTACGGCAGAGTGCACTTCTTCAGAGCAATGTGTTTATAGGTTTAAAGGCCATTCATGATAGGCAGAGGTAAGGGACAGTGACACTGCCCTAGAAAGCAGGACAATGTCCGAGAGACTTATCATATATACACATGAAGAGCGGTCAAGCTTCCTCTCCCTCCAAGCTATGACCAGGGAGAGCCAGGAAATGCCTACTGATGGCTCAGCAGGTAGAACTATAGGCTCCACCAAACCTACCATCCATGGCTCACAAGGATGGTGAGGTTGCAGATACTATAAGAAACTATCAAGTTTAAGCAGGACTCGAACCCCAGTCCAGCGAGCGCAGGGCAGGGACGCTTCCAGTAGGCCACCACAGCCCTGTGTCCAACTGTACCAGATTACTTCTGTTAATAAAACAGTGTACTTGATATTTTGATTAAAAACAAACTTTAGTCTTTTGCTGTGAAAAAACAAAAACAAATTTACAAACAAGCCTGCACGGAATAGTATGCCCCTTTGCATATGGTTTTACTATTGGTAACTAATTAAATATGCATGTTATGCATTTATTATCATACAAATACCTGGTAATATTTTCCTGTCTTTCTCTCAAGGTCTAACATAAAGGGAAGCCAGAAATGAATCGCAATCCACTTCTGTTGCCTGAATGAAACCCGCTTGTAAAAGGAGCGAAGGACACTGGAACACTTTGTTATTACAGATAGTATGTTACAGTGTTCTAAAAACATGTTAGCATTATATTTCAGCATATACATATATTCCGAAATTATATTGCAACCAATAGTTCCTCTGTTCTTTAAATGACAGAAAAAGTTGTTAAAAATATTATGTTGCTCGGAAGGTTTCACTTTCAAGTGATACGTTATTTCATAGAGGAAATTTTTTTTGGCGTCAGTATGTTGTTCGAATAATTCTGTAAGTGGAGACGCCGTCCATTGCAACATAATGTTTTGGATCGAATCTAAGGCTTCATATATATATATATATATATATATATATATATATATATATATATATATATATATATATATATATATATATATATATATATATGCAATAGAAAGTGAATAAAAAAACCATAAAAATTTGAATAATTTCCTAAACTGAACGCATCTTATCCGTTATCTACATAAAGGTAGATATCCTTATAGCTACCGCGTGATGAGCATACAATATGTATTATGGCTACGAAAGGAAAAGTTATATGTTAGTATTTTCGGCTTGTAAATGACACCCTGGACTCAGTTAAATTAAAAACACATGAATATCTAATAAATACGGGGAACAACAACACAGCATATGTTGTCGTTTCATGTCCAATGCAAGAAAAGGCCTCAGTCATGTCAATTCATCAACATACTGGCCAGT
This sequence comes from Palaemon carinicauda, assembly GCF_036898095.1. Classification (NCBI taxonomy): domain Eukaryota; kingdom Metazoa; phylum Arthropoda; class Malacostraca; order Decapoda; family Palaemonidae; genus Palaemon; species Palaemon carinicauda. Next base: position 93,412,394 of record NC_090733.1, on the reverse strand, counting down.
GAGAGTTGGTGATGGAGGGAGACTTTCGTAAGGCCCCTCACAGCAAACCAACCTAGTATTGGTAGCCCTGACTAGTAAAGCTTTGATGATCATGGCGATACGCAAACCTTTTCACCCCTTTAAGGTATCCCCACTCGGCTAAGTGTATCACTAACTAGTCAATTTGTTGATGATTCCAATAGGATTCAACAAAATACGGTTTCATTTTTTGTAACTTCATCATCGTTAACTCTAAGGCAAATACAAATGTAGGGTTGATTGCGTTCTGACAACTGTTAGGTTTCTTAGGCAAGAAAGTTTATTATGTACTGTAGTTTGAGAGCCGTTTGTCATTATGATATATGGCGTAGGAAGTTTGAAGAGTCAGGAAAATTACCTTCGTTAAATGTGGATCATCAGACTATAATAACATAAGCTTGAAATATGGATTTTGATATTGTTTTACTTCAATATATTTCCCAAATACTGAAACTTTATATCATAATTATTGATGCGATTATCATTGTTATCATTTCTCTACACCGTTATTGTTTTTATGTTTTTCAAGATGTGTCATTCTCGATAATAACAAAAACTTTTAAAAGTTGTTGTTATTTGTTTTGATTTAATTCTAAACTTTTTCAATTATATTTCTTAGATTTGTCAACCCTTACAAGTTCAAATATGGTCCCAAATATTGGAACAAATCCAACGTAATTATCAAAATTTCTTAAATATATCAAGATTAAATTCTCTTTGTTAGGTTGATTGTTGAGAATATTTTTCAGTTCCCTAATTTTCGAATGAGAAACTTTCATTTCTTTGTAACTCCTCGTGAATGAAAACAAACAATTAATAAAAATCTTTTTTATTTAATATAGCCATGAGTCACTTCAGCCTCTAAACCAATCAGGGCTTTTATCACCATTAAAACCACATACAGTCCCCAATAAAATAATATAATAAATTCAATTCTACTATATAGTTTGTGATATAATCATACTAGAAATTTATTATTCGTACTTATAAACATCAAAACATCACTAAATATATAAGTAAACAATAAAACAAAACAT
>NC_090733.1:93406339-93408839 GCF_036898095.1 Palaemon carinicauda | reverse complement strand
AAATACTTGAATAATTCCACCTCAGTACTCCTTTCTCATTCCAATGATATTTCATCTTCCATTGCATATTCCATTCTCATCATTTCTGTCTTTCTTCCACTTATCTTCAGCCAAACCTTGTGTGATATATCATGTATTTTGGTAAGCAAGCATTGCAAATACAGTGGTGTTCTGATAATAAGGACTGCATCATCAGCGTACTCCAGATCTGCTAATTTCCTACTATTAATCGATTGCAATCCTTCTCCACCATCTCCAACTGTTCTATACATTACAAAATCCATGAAGAGGATAAACAACATAGGTGACAACACATTCCCTTTGAGTACTCCGCTGTTCATAAGAAATTCATTTGATAGGACTCAACTAGCATTAATTTTGCACTTGCTATGCTCATGAACAGACCTAATCAAATTTACATATTTAAGAGGAATACCATAATAACAAAGGATTCGTCACAAAATTACCTGGCGCACACTATCAAAGGCATTTACCTAGTCCACAAATATCAACAAATGTGGATTTCTATATTATACGCATTGCTGTACAATATGTCTTAAAATGAAAATTTGGTCAGTGCAACTTCTACATATTTTTTTTTATATCCTGCTTGTTCATCTCTCATCTTTTCATCAATCTTTCTCTCTAGTCTCTTTAGAATAAGCATGCTATATATTTCCATGACAACTGACGTAAGTGTAATTATTATAATCAGTCAGGTCTCCTTTTTTTGCCATGTTCATCAGGTTTTGTCTCCTCATGCCACATTCTACAAAATAATCTTGTAAATATTCTGGGAGTCACTTCGTTTTCAGCCAGTATCATCTCAGCAGTTACTCCATCGTAACCGAGGGCTTTCCATCTCCCGACCTTTTTTTATTAATAGCTTCGACTTCAAATACACTGAATTCATTCATAGGCACATAAAGGTCTGCATCAGCTTCAGGTATATCAGTCAAATTATTCCCTTCGTATCTCCTATTCATGACCTCAATAAAGTGCACCATCTAATATCGTATTTCTTCATCCTCTGTCATTACAACATATCCATCTCTCTTTTTTTATGAGAATATGCTTCTTTTTCTTTCCACCCATAGAGATTTCATTATTGAAACTCTATGAGCAATTCTTACAACAAAGCCACTCCCTGAATTTATAACTCTGTTAGCCTCCTCTGCTTTCCTGTCTAAATATTCCCACCAGTTATTACTGGCTTTTATTGTGACCTCACTATCGATATTGGAATACTTAGCATACTCGACTTTGTGATTTTCATTACTTCCTCGAAAACTCTCAATAATCAATTTCTGTTTTTGTCACCTTTTTATAGTATCCCAAGTATCATTTGATACCCATGGCTTTCTCCTTGTTGCTGCAAATCCCAAAACTTCACTACCAACTGAATTATATTGGATGTTAATAATACACAATTCTACAATAATTGTATGTTCTTCATCTCTCAAACACTATAAGACTCTAAGACTGCATATACATTCCTACAGTGAATGTGCTCATCTTCCAGAAGCTTGCTTGTATCAAACCTAGGTATTCTATCTCCATTTTTGTTAGGGTGCTTCCAGTTTTAATTCTACTGTGGCAGTGAGGAGCTGGTTTTTACTACCAATATCTGCACCTCTGAAGCATCTTATATTTCTCAGAGTCCTCCTTCTCTCTTTATTAAAGGCTATGTGATTTATTTGATTTTTGTAATTGCCACATTGTGAAGTTCATGTATATTTGTAGATGTCCTTGTAGATTGTTTGTTCAACAGGAACTTATGAAATGTGCTCCATTTTCATTTGTAACTTCGCCAAGACCCTCAGCACCATCGCATCCTCTATACCTGATCATTCCTTCCAACTTTAGCATTGAAGTCACCAATTACAATTTTCATCTCTCACTGGAATCACATTTATTACACTCTGCGGATCTTCATAGTATTCAACTTTCCTTTTTTCAGGGGAGATATTGGTTGGTGCACTGCTTTGATTTAAAGTTTGCAAATAACACTCTACTACTTAACAGCTTTCCACTCAGTTAATGCCTTTTCTGATCTTGGTGTCATTTTCCTTCTCATCACTTTTTTCCAACTTCATCTGTTTTTACTGCGTAGATATACTGTACATATTGCTTTGTTATATATACATACACACTCTCCCACACACACACACACATATATAAATATATATATATATATATATATATATATATATATATATATATATATATATATATATATATATATATATATATATATATATATGGTGCATGGTAATGATGGCACAGGAAAAAATGGCGAGGTAAAAATGGCTTAGGAAAAAATGGCAGGTAAAAATGGCGCAGGAAAAAAAGATACGATAAAAATGGCACAGGAAAAATATGCACGGTAAAAATGGCACAGGGAAAAAGGGCACAGGAAAAATACCACGGTAAAAATGGCACAGGATAGAGTAGCATAGGATATAATGGCATAAGACGGGGCACATAGAAATAAGGAAGA
>NC_090733.1:93388839-93398839 GCF_036898095.1 Palaemon carinicauda | reverse complement strand
GTTGTAATGTAACACTTTACCTTAGCGACAGGCCAGCGCAGGTGTAGAGACTTCTACGCAGGAGGAGACGGAAGATCAGCGAGGAGGTAGGGACGGTGACTTTTTACGATAACGTGTACGATAACTTACACTAACTTACACTACTATGTGAACTTTAACTTAACTTAGCTTATTTTTTTTTTCATTTTTATAATTTTATATTTTTTTTCTATTTTTTCTTTTCTTATTTTTAATTTTCATCACTTTCACTCGATTCGGTCTTCCTTTTCTTTGCTTCACTTTCTTTCTTTTCATCATGATCACTAGACCGTTTTAAAGGTTTTTTAAAGAAACTATCGAGTGAAAGTTGCTTTGTACGGCTTTTGAGGATTTTTCTAAAATGCGTTAAGCAAACATCATCGAACTGCGCAACACGACGGAAAACCTGAAGTTTCTGTGGGTGACGCTTGTCGATGAAATCAACAACGTGTTGATGATATGCCAACATCTGTTTTATTTCCGCCGTACCTAAAATTTCGCCTACCTCCTCGATCTCCTCCGACTCACTCAACTGCGCTTGGAACTCATCATGCTGCATGGCTTGCAGCTCCTTGAGTTCCTCTGTGGCGAGCTCTTCATGATGCTCATCGACGAGTTCAGTCATGTCATCTTCATCCACCTCCAGACTCATGGACTTGCCAAGAGATACAATCTCTTCGACGTCTTCCTCGGTGGCAAGCACAGGTTCATTCTCGCGGCCAAAACCTTCGAAATCTCTGGGAGCAACAGCATCAGGTCAAAGCTTCTTCCAAGGGGAATTCAGGGTCTGACGAGTTACTCCCTCCCAAGCCTGATCAATGATCTTTAAGCAGTGCACGATATTGAAGTGGCTCCTCCAAAATTCACGCAAAGTTAAGTTGGTGCTTTGCGTGACATTAAAGCACTGCTTAAATAAGTGCTTGGTGTACAGCTTCTTAAAATTAGAGATGACTTACTGGTCCATGGGCTGGAGGATAGGGGTGGTATTCGGTGGAAGATACAACACCTTGATGAATTTGTATTTGTCGATGATATCATCTTCGAGTCCGGGGGTGCATTGTCCAAACAAAGCAAGCACTTCAAAGGCAAATTCCTCTCCTGAAGATACTTCTTGACAGCAGGGCCAAAAACTACGTTTACCCATTCCACAAAGATATGCCTAGTAACCCAAGCCTTAGAATTAGAATGCCATAGAACATGTAGCAGGTCTTTATTAATTCTATGTGCTTTAAATGCCCTAGGGTTTTCGGAATGGTAAACTAACAAAGGCTTAATTATGCAGTCCCCGCTGGCGGTGGCACAAAGCGCAAGAGTCAACCGATCCTTCATTGGCTTATGTCCAGGCATTTTCTTCTCTTCAACGGTAATGTACGTTCGACTAGGCATCTTTTTCCAAAACAGACCGGTTCCATCACAGTTGAAAACCTGCTGCTTTACGTAACCTTCCTCCGCCACGATGCTTTCGAACTTTATAACAAAGTCTTTAGCAGCCTTAGTGTCCGAACTCGAAGCTTCTCCATGACGAACAACTGAATGAATCCCGGTCCGTTTCCTAAATTTCTCAAACCAACCTCGAGACGCCTTGAATTCCTCCGTCGTAGGATCGGCTGAACTCTCCCCTGCGTCACCCTGAGAGCACGCCGCCTTCAATTCACTGTAGATAGCGCTGACCTTCCCACAAATGATCGTTTCCGTGATTGTATCGCCAACAATCTCCTTGTCTTTGATCCATATTAACAAAAGTCGTTCCATCTCTTCAAGGGTGGGGCTACGACGTTTAGAAATAATCGTGATTCCCTTCGAAGGTTTCACTGATTTAATGGCTGACTTCTGTTTTATGATCGTCGAGATCGTAGACATATTCCGGCTATATTGTTTAGCCAGATCGCTAACACGTACACCTCGCTCATGCTTTTCTATGATTTCCTGCTTTAATTCTAATGAAAGCATAGACTTCCTCTTTTTCTCACCACTGCTACTACTTCCTGAACCGAAACTATGCTTTTTAGGACCCATGATTATGGAACACAGTAAACAACACGTGAATAGGCAAGATAAAAAACTGTTAAAACTGAGCGAATAGAGGACAACCACACGATGCGCAGTCAATGAGAGGACTGATAGAGGTGACGCTCGATTGGCGTCCCTCCGATGTGCTGCCGTCTCGCGGCGTCAACAACAAACTACGCTGGACGCTTTCGAGAAAATTCCACGGTAAGCGTATTGTTTACATCGTATGTTGGAGCATCACTTCGTATGTTGAGACAGAAATTAGGTCGAATTTTACTTCATATGTTGGAAAATTCGTATATTGGGACAATCGTATGTAGAGGTTCCACTTTTATATATATATATATATATATATATATATATATATATATATATATATATATATATATATATATATATATATTATGTATATATGCATGTATGTGTGTATGTGTGCGTGTATGTGTAAATAATCATGCATTTATAAATAGAAACATGTAGAGAGAGAGAGAGAGGGTATTAAATCCCTATATAAGGAAGATAAATGTGTAAATATTGATATATATATATATATATATATATATATATATATATATATATATATATATATATATATATATATATATATATATATATATATATATATATATATATATATATATATATATATATATATATATATATATATATATATATATATATATATATATATATATATATATATATATATATATATATATATATATATATATATATATATATATATATATATATATATATATATATATATATATATATATATATATATATATATATATATATATATATATATATATATATATATATATATATATATATATATATATATATATATATATATATATATATATATATATATATATATACTGTATATATATATATACATTTATATTGTATATCGAGGAATTTATTACCCTCTCTCTCTCGCTCTCTCTCTCTCTCTCTCTCTCTCTCTCTCTCTCTCTCTCTCTCTCTCTCTCTCTCTCTCTCTCTCTCTATATATATATATATATATATATATATATATATATATATATATATATATATATATATATGTGTGTGTGTGTGTGTGTGTGTATGCATATACATGCACCGTATATATATATATATATATATATATATATATATATATATATATATATATATATATATATATATATATATATATATATATATATATATATATATATATATATATATATATATATAAAATAATAATAATAATAATAATAATAATAATAATAATAATAATAATAATAATAGTCAAACAATTTTAAAAAGATTAATAACTCGCATACAGGTAGACATGAGGATTAGCAACCAATGAAAATAGCCTGTCGTATCAGGTATTACCTTGCTTCCATCCTTCAGTATTTTTTCAAGCATTGTAAGTTATAATACAACTATATTTAATATAATTTCTTTAGGCAATCTGCTTTCCATACTTGTACAAATATCTCTAAATATACATGATAAAGACTTTCAATATTTGTAGTTGACATGAGAAAATATTTGCATAAGTCAATAAGCATTACCTATTGGAGAAAGTTCCTACCCTTTTTTGAGGTACAGAAGATACGGCTGATTAAGATAGTTTATTTGGAAAATATTTATTTTATTGTTCCTAATCTTCTATTTCTGTGTCAGGCAATTGCATTAAATGCTATTTTATTGAAACCTTGCTTTAGATTCCCACATAAAGTAATAAATCTTTCTAAAACATATTTTTCCTTAAAGAGGCCAATTCCCAAATGTATTTATATCCCAGCTCTAAACATCACTCAATATTTACATCCAAAGGATGAAATCATTAATTCAAATCAGCCATGAATGTTTAGATAAAAATATGTAGCTTATCTATCACTTTAAAAAAAATATATATATCCTGAATTTACGTTATAACTCCACTATTGATTTTAGCATAAAAAATGTATCTAAGAGAGTTTGTAAAAGATATTATTATTATTATTATTATTATTATTATTATTATTATTATTATTATTATTATTATTATTATTATTATTATTATTATTATTATTATTATTATTCAAGAATCAAATCTTCTTGGATATGCCTAACATAATAATCTCCTAGTAAATCAGTCTAGCATGAAAAAAATGAGAAAAGTGATGAACAAATTATAAATTAGAAATAACAAAAAAATAACATGAATATAAAGCTAGCTAGAGATAAACATAAGGATAATATAAATGACTTTAGAAATGATCAAAACTGAAAATTAAGAAACCGATAGGAACCGGGCAACAACTTCGTAACCCAAAGTCGCCATCCTTGGGTTTTTTTTATCACGGGGACCAAACAAATGTTTTGGAAAAACACAATGGAATGGATATTGATCGATAGAATTGTGGTAGCGTATTGGAATCGTCCCTGACTGGCAATCTGCTGGACTTGGACTCGAAACCCACTCAAGCTCGATAATTTCCTTGTAGCGTCTGTACTCTCACCTAATTATCCTTATGAGTAAAGGATAAGGCGTCTGGGGGAGCCTGTACGTCGAGCTGCCGATTCACCATCAGCCATTGCCTAGCACTACCAGGTCCTAGCTTGTGTGGCGAGGGAGAATTGGGGACTAATCAAATGTATATATGGTTAGGGTTTATAGATAGAGCACTGTCACAGTTCCTTGCCTCTGCCATTCTTGAGTCACCATCAAACGTTTGAATATTAAAGCAATGAACTCTTTTATTATTATTATTACTTGCTAAGCTACAACCCTAGCTGGAAAAGACAAATACTATAAACCCAGGGGCTCCAACAGGGAAAATAGCTCAGTGAGGAAAAATATTTTAAGAGTAACAATATTAAAATGTATATCGCTATAAACTATAAAAACTTTAACAAGGAGGAGAAATATGATATGAGATAGAACAGTGTGCCCGAGTGTAACTTCAAACAAGATAATTCTAACCCAAGACAGTGGAAGACCATGGTACAGAGGCTATGGCACTACCCAAGATTAGAGAACTACAGTTTTATTTTGGAGTGCCCTTCTCCTAGAAGAGCTGCTTACTATAGCTAAAGAGTCTCTTTTACCCTTACAAAGAGGAAAGTGGCCACTGAACAATTACAGTGCAGTAGTTAACCCCTTGGGTGAAGAATTGTTTGGTAATCTCAGTGTTGTCAGGTGTATGAGGACAGAGGAGAATATGTAAATAATAGGCCCGATTATTCAGTGTGTATGTGTGTGTGTGTGTGTGTGTGTGTGTGTGTGTAGGCAAAGGGAAAATGAACCGTAACAAGAGAGAAGGATGCAATGCAATACTATCTGGCCAGTCAAAAGACCCCATAACTCTCTAGTGGTAGTATCTCAACGGTGGCTGGTGCCCTAACCAACTCAAGGCTATATAAGTATCCATGGCTAAAAAAATTTATCTTCGATGAATATGTATAAATTCACGTATCACTAATTGAGTCCAAAATCCTTTACTTGACTGAGCCTTGCATTATATTTCAAAATTCACGAGAATATTCATTAATAAGGTTTACTTTCGATAAAAAAAAAATCAATCTTTGCGAAGAGTGTGGTTATAAGATATGGATATATTTTAGTCAACATAATAGTTATGCTTTTTGTACTATATTCAATACAAAATACATTCCCAAATAAGTATTCCTTTCACCATGTTCTATATTCCTACAGTAGTAATATGTAATAGCTTAGCTTTTTGTATTATTCCCATTACAAAGTACATGCCCAGAATAGATATTTATTTTTCCTAATTCTAACTTCCTGCCAATATCAGTGGAATTTTTTTTTTCGAATATATGGTAATTCAAAATGCATTTGAATCTTGAGTAATGGAATTCAGTTGAAGTTAACCCTACTCGTTTCATTCCGGAGCTATATACAGCCAGAGGATTAAATTAAGGATTAAAGGGAATTTCAAACTATTTGAATAGTGATTAAACTCGGTTCGCCTCTGGATCCTGCAGTAAAGTTAGCCGGGCTTAATGGGATAGAATACTGATACTAGATTCCGAGCCAAGCAGAATGTCCGTCTCTCATCATCTCTTTCGTTTTGTGCAATGTGCAGAAGGTTTTACCAAAGTTTAGATTTATGAAGATTTTGGTATAGAATTTTTTTTTCGTGTGATAGGAAAAAAATTCTTTGATTAATGATAAAAAAACACTTTTGATTTATGATGAAGAAATTATTCATGATAATTATTATAACTATTTTTTCTTATGAATCAGTTTACAGAGACTGCAGGTTTATCATGTGGGATTTCAGTTTACATCCAGCTTCCTTAGGAATCCATTAATTTACTTATTATTATTATTATTATTATTATTATTATTATTATTATTATTATTATTATTATTATTATTATTATTATTATTATTATTATTATTATTATTGTTTTCGTCCTTCTTCTTCTTCTTCTTCTTCTTCTTCTTCTTCTTCTTCTTCTTCTTCTTCTTCTTATTATTATTATTATTATTATTATTATTATTATTATTATTATTATTATTATTATTATTACATTTCCAAAAAGAATAATAATTTATATGAATAGGAATAAAGACTACGAATTTACGAAACAGTACCCTGGATAGGTATCGTTATTTTACCAGCTTAATTAGGTATTGATGGGTCGACCTCGACCTCAGGTTACAATAAAATTCATAAAACATTCAATTACGAAGTAATTCATAACCTTTTACTATTAAAGACAAATTTCAAAGAATATTCTATTCATCCCAAAAAAAGTATATGAAAGTAAAGTCCAAAAAACTATATATTACAAATAAATTAAAAAAATAAGTATACAATATAAATGACAGCCAAAAATTCACCTAAAATCCAAATAAGGAAATAAGCTAAAACTATTTTAAGCACTTATTCTAAGATAATTAAACACCATTTGCTGATATCCAGAGGGGAGAGGGACCACAAGGGAACGTTTCCTGACAGGAAAAAAATAGTGAAATTTTGTTTTTGGCTAAAAAAATTTATCCTCTTTTAAACATTTTTGGGGTAGGTAAATGACATAGTGGCTGAAATTTTTACAGACAATCGTATTATTGTCGTACAACAAAAATGTGTAAAAGATTCTGCACTTGGATATTATTTAATTTTATGAAAATGAGAATTTATTTTTTTTTCTTCAGATTTCTATTTTGCGTTTTTTTTTTTTTTTTTTAAATAAAATCCTTATATCCATTTCTGAGCATGGTTATTATGCATGAAAATCTCAGAAATTTTATAAAAAAGAGAAATACATAGAGTTAATGCAGCTTGTGTAGGATATGCTCACAAAATGGCCGCCAACCACACCACCTTGGAAGGTTAAATCTGCTACCTGAAATGGAGAAAGATATGTCAATAACAGCGAGAAATTTACTTATATAATTGTTCGAGGATTTGCATAAAAATATTATGGTAGCTAAAATGAAGTTTATAGATTATTTGGCAATTAAAAAAAATAAAATAATTATCATAATAAATTTACAAACTTACAAAAACAGGAGAAATTATAAGTTAATTTATGTAACATAAGGTATAGAAGACATTCACAAACACTTTACAACAACCCTTTTTTATACACTCCTAAACACTACTACACATTTGATAATTATATAAAAATTTTATACTACACAACTTACCTTAATTAGGTATTGATGGGTCAAGCTCGACCCAAGGGTATCTCAGAAATAGCACAAGGAAAAGAGCTGGGATGAAATGCGTCCTCACCCCACTGCTGCACACACTGAAATGAGGTCTCGCAGGTCGATATCACTCACAACCAATATGGATGAAAAATTATGGCAAAAATGTGTTTTTTTTTTCTTAACCTCGGGTCATATACGACCCACCACACCTATCGAAAGTTAAGAAAAAAAAAATGAAAAATTACTTTCATGGCAAACAAATTCCAGAAACGAAAGTTAGATAAACATAGACTGCATTTTTTTATACAGAATGTACGTCAGAATTACTAATGCAGTTTTAATTTAGTTGGAAACGGTTATTGGAGCAATGCCAGTGTTTCACATGTACTTAATTTACTGTACTTTGATGGCTGCTTTTCCGGTCCCATACAGCAGGGGAACCTCACTCTGCAGGACCTCCACTGTCGTTTTACCTTGTTCGTTCAGAGTATATAAGATTTCATATCACATAATGTTCATTTACTGTTAAATTGTCGCTGTCAAAAGACTCATGAAATAAGAAAGCCTTCAGTTTCCTCTTGGAAGCTTTAATGTCTTCAATCATTCGAATGTATCGTGGGAGCTGATTATATAGTCTCTGGGCCGCATATGTAAAGGCTCTGGAGCCTAAAGTAGACATATATCTAGGTTCCAAAAGTTTGAAGCCATCTGTAACTAATCAAGTGTCGACACGATTTGTTGACTGTGCAATGAGTAGGTATTCTTTCAAGTATTTTGGATGCCCGGTTCTAATAACTTGGTGGGTTATTGTACATATTTTAAATTCAATTCTTGCTTTAATCGGCAGCCAGTGTAAATCGATTAGTATAGGGGTGATCCTTTCTCTAGATGGGACACCTTTTATCAGTCTTGCTCCTCCTTTTATTATGTTTTGTAATTTCATAAGTTGCACTTTTAGTAAATTGTAGTAGATAGAGTTGCAGTAGACAATCCTGGTAATAACACAGTTTAACACAAGTTTCTTTACAGAATTTTCGTCCAGGTACTTTTCTATAAACGCAATATTTCTTAGATGATAACCAGCAGTTTTTATTACATTATTTATTTGGGCATTTAGAGACAGGTTACATTCAAGAAATACACATAGATCTCGAACTTTCATAGATATCAGCACCGAGTCATTATTTATGTTCATTTGAATATCACCTAAGTTTCTCGCGCTGTTTCGCTTGCCCACCACCATGAACTCAATTTTGTTCTCATTTAATTTCAGTTGTTTAAATGTCATCCATTCTCTAACACTATCAAGGATTCGGTTTAGAGTTTCAGCAGTGTCATGTATATGATTTATGGATTAGGTAAAATCGTATGTCATCTGCAAATAGTTTAAAATTCACTCTAAGCGTTTGTAGCATTTTCGGTAGACCAATAGTATAGATGCAGAATAAGATTGGGCCAAGTACACTCCCCTGGGGTACCCTTCTGTTTAAGGATTCATATGATGAATAAGAGTTTCCAATTTATACACAGTAATTTCTACCAACCAAGTAGTCTTTTAGGTATTCAAAGGCTTGATCTTCATTTAGTAGCAGTTCATGCACCACTGTAACAAAAACAGCACTAAGATCGAGCAGTATTAAAATACCAAATTTATTTTCATTCATCATTTCTAGCATATCATTTATATCAGAGCAGATGGCTGTCTACGTAGAGTATAGTTTTCTGTAAGCAGATTGGTTGTCAGGCAAAGCTTCTACTACTTCTAAGTGGCTGACTAGTTGTTCAAGAATTACATATTCAAGCACTTTTCAGATAAAGGATAGATTTGAGATAGATCTATATGAGCTCAATTCGTGGTAGCCCAGTGCATTTTTCAGAACTGGTGTGACTATACCCATTTTCTCAGATTTAGGAAACTTACATTCATCAATAATTGCATTTGCTATTCTCATTACTATTTCGGCCAGACTAGAAAAGTCTCTCTCTCCAATTACTTCAGATATTGGCATAGGATCAATCGCGCAGTTTGTTTTCTTTGGTTTTCATAATTCTGGTGATGTCATCTTGTGTTATGTCCTTAAATCGTATTAATTTTGTCTACGTGCCTGGTGTCTCATTAATCTGATGTTGAGTATTTACAAATGACCTGGTTATGTTTTCAATTTTATTTTTAAAGAATACTAGAAAATGATTTGCTAGTTCCTGGTCACTGTATCCATCAGATAGCTTCTTTTCTTTTACATTTCCCATTATACCTTTCAATAGACGATATAACTTATTTATGTCTGTTGCTGCTTCGAGGATCTTTCTCTTATA
>NC_090733.1:93376339-93383839 GCF_036898095.1 Palaemon carinicauda | reverse complement strand
CCATTTTTATGTTTGGTAAAATGACTCTCGTTCATTATTATGTTTGGTGAAAATAACTTTCTTGTTCATTTCTCTGTTTATTGAGAATAACTTTCTTATCCAATTTTATTTTTGGTAAAAATAACTTTCTTGTCCATTTCTATGTTTGGTAAAAATAACTTTGTTGTCCATTTTTATTTCTGGTAAAAATAACTTTTTATCCGTTTCTATATTTATCAAAAATAACTTTCGTGTCCATATTCACCTTTTTTTTTAAATAATTTTCTTTTCCATATTCATGTTCGGTAAAAATAATTTTCTTGTCCTTTTTTTCTGTTTGGTGAAAACAATTTTCTTGACCATTTTTATATTCAGTAAAAATAATTTTCTGGTCTATTTTCATGTTTGGTAAAAATAACTCTTATACATTTTTATTTGTGGTAAAATAACTTTCTTGTCCATTTTTATCTTAGGTAAATATGACTTTCTGGTCCTTTTTTATCTGCGGTAAAAATAATTATCTTCTCTAGTTTTATTTGTATTAAATATAACTCTCTTGTCAATTTTTCTGCTTGGTAAAAATAGCTTTCTTGTCAATTTCTTTCTGTTTGGTAAAAAATAACTTTCTTGTCCATTTTTATATTCAATAATAATAACTTTCTTGTCCATTTTTCTGTTTGATAAAAATTACTTTCTTGTTCATATTTATGTTTGGTATAAATAACTTTCTTGTCGATTTTTGTCTTTGGTAAAAAAACACTTTCTTTTCCAGTTTTCTGTTTTGTAAAAATTATTTTCTAGTTCACATTTATGCTTTGTAAAAAAAAATTTCTGTTTATATTTATGCTTCGTAAGACAATTTTCTTGTCCATTTTTCTGTTCAGTAAAATTAACTTTCTTGTTGATTCTTATATCTATTAAACTAACTTTCTTTTTCACTTATCTGCTTGGTACCAAAAGATAACTTTTTTGTCCATAATTAAGCATTGTAAAAATAACTTCAATGTCCATTTTCCTATTTGATTAAAATAACTTTATTGTCCGTTTTTCTATTTGGTAAAAATAACTTTCTCGTTAATTTTTACATTTAGTAAAAATAAGTTTATTATCCATGTATCTGTTTGGTAAAGATAACTTACCTATTCATATTTATGCTTGGTAAATATAGTTTTCTTTTTCAAGTTTATATTTAGCAAAAATAAATTTCTTGTCCATTTCTCTTTTTGGTAAAAATAAGTTTCTTGACCATTTCTATAAGTAGTAAAAATAACTTTCTCATGCATTTATCCGTTTGGTAAAGATAACTTTCTTATTCATATTTATGCTTGGTGAAAATAACTTCCTTATCCATTTTTGCATTAGGTAAAAATAACTTTCGTGTCCATTTTTCTATTTGGTAGACATAACGTTCTAGTCCATTTTGTTTGGTAAATAAATCTTTCTTTTAAATTTTTTTGTATTAGGTAAAAATAACTTTCCTGTCAATTTTAAATTGGTAAATATAACTTTATTGTCCATTTTTTTATTTAGGAAATATAACTTTTTTGTCCATTTTTCTATTTGGTAAAAATAACCTTCTCGTCCATTTTTATATTTGATAGAAATAACTTTCTTGTACATTATTGTTTGATAAAAATAACTTTTTTATCAATAAGTAGGTATGATAAAAATATTTTTCTTGTCCATTATTGCTGTGTAAAAATAACTTTCTTGTCTATTATCTTGGTATAAACAACTTTCTCTGCCATTTTTCTTCATGGTAAAAATAACTTGCTTCATTATTTTTATGTTTGGGAAAAATAATTTTCTTGTTCATTTTTCTGTTTGGTAAGAATACCTTTCTTGTCAATTTTTATGTTAGGTAAAAATAACTTACTTTCCATTATTGTTTGGTAAAAAATAGCTGTCCTGTCCCTTTTACTACTTGGTAAAAAAAACTTTCTTGTGCATTTTTCTGTTCGTAAAATTAATTTTCTTGTCCATTTTTATATTTGTTAAAAATAACCTTGTCCCTTCTTATATTTGGTAAAAAAAAAAAAAAAATAAAAATAAAAAAAAAAAAAAAAAAAAAAAAAAAAAATTTCTTGTAGATTTTTCTGTTCGTATGAATAACTTTCTTGCCCACTTTTATGTTTGGTAAAAAGAACATTCCGGTCCATTTACTGTTTGGTAAAAATAACCGTTTTGTCTATTTTTCTGATTTTTAGAAATAAGTTTCTAATCAATTTTTCTATTTATTAAGAGTTACTTTCTCGGCCATTTTGATATTTGGCAAAAATAACTTTTAAAGCTCTAAGCACGATTATCAAAATATTCACAAAGGAGTTTACGTGAATCTCATTAATAATTTTTTAATCATGCATTCGTTATTTCACCATTCATTAAATGACGAACATAATTAGTCCATTGTTTTGCTTGTAAAAACTAAAGATTATGCAATCAATTGTTTCTGGATACATATAATACTAATCAAAATTATAATTATATACTATCATGGTTTATGTAAAATGTTATTCCAGCATTTGGTATTAATGTAAAATAAACTCTATATATCGTTGGACATTAGTTTCAATAATATAGACACTTCTAAACAATATTACCAGTTCGATAGGGAATTTCATGAAAATTTCTATAATTTTTTTTTTCATATATCTAAAGTGTCTGATAGTAACTAAAGCCTGATGCCACCATTATACGTTTTTGAACAAATGGGTTTGTAATGTATGTAATTTTGGTTTTGATCTTAATTAAAAAAACAGAATATAAAGGTTTATGAGCTAAAATATCAAAAACTGGTGACATGTATTTTTCTGTATATATGCATTAACGTGAATCCTCTTACAAAAAAATATATAATAATAATAATAATAATAATAATAATAATAATAATAATAATAATAATAATAATAATAATAATAATAATAATAATAATAATAATAATAATAATAATAATAAGAGCCTTTATAGACCCAGGACTTGTGCAGAAGAGCGGGTTACTTGAAACAGCACATAGAGTGAGGTAAGTGATGGATTGCTACGGAAATAACTTAGAACCCCACACTATAACCAACCAGTCTGTAAACTGTTATTAACAACTAATGATAATAATAATAATAATAATAATAATAATAATAATAATAATAATAATAATAATAATAATAATAATAATAATAATAATAATAATAATAATACAAACATTTTCTCCCATATATTCAAATCATTCCCCCTCGGTGAAGATATCGGTGCATCATCAGGGTATAATTAATAACATTGCCAGGAATTTCATCTCATCCTGAGAGGAGTACATTTCTCCATTAAATTCATTAGGTGACATTCACTTAATTAAAGGTAGTGCATCTCTGAGAGAATTTTCTATGATTAGAAAACAATAGTTTACTCATTATGAACAGAAAACACATAAACCATCGTTAATTTGGGGGAAAACCTTGCTCACCCTAAAGTATCTGAAGAAATAGAATATGGCAATGTTTTGGAAAGCAATGGATGGGTCCATTATTGCCTTCGCCAGAAGCAAATTATAAGCAACTTAATACAAAAAATGCTATACATTTTAGATGAAGTACGTCAAAGTACAAGTACACAGCAGTACTTTGAAAATAACTACGATGCTAAGTAAAAGGCAAATATTCTTTATACTTTTATTTTTTGTTTGTAAACAACGTTACGCAAAAATTATTGAACCAACTTCAACAAAACTTGGTAGACATATAGGGATGACCCAAGGACAATTGATTTTGAAGATAATGCATCGAAGTACATGTACGAAGTGGATTCAAGGGCAAAATACTATTGCTTGCTTTTTGTTTGTGAACAATACTCAACAAACAGTTTATAATCAATGCAAACGAAACTTGGTGGACATGTGGGATATGGCCGAAAGAAAACCCCATTACTCATAGAAGAAGAAAATACATCGAAGAGCATGAAAGCAGTGGAGTTGAGAGCAAATTAAGACTTCATGCCTAAGATCATTTTTTTATCATAACTGTCATTGATTACAAGATAACAATATATATTTTCAGATCAACATTATCATAAATAAGATACTGATAATATAACGAGGATAACCCAAATTAATCTTATCCTTTGCTTTCTCTTTTTTCTTCTTATACGATAAGAAGATGAACGTATCACTACAGGCATTTGTTAAAGACGGACCGCGCTGTAATGGAATCTATTTCTCACCCCACGAAGCATGAAAGACCTCATGAAGCATGAGAGATTAAATTCAGAGTTGCCTAATACTATTTGAGATTCAGATCTCGTTTCCTCTTCCTCTTTTGCAAGACATACCTCTCTCAATGTCTCACGTCCCCTCCCCCCCCTTTCTCTCTCTCTCTCTCTCTCTCTCTCTCTCTCTCTCTCTCTCTCTCTCTCAAATTTCTTTTTACTGCACACAGTTGCAACTGTTTGCATATTTAGCAGAATTATAAAAGTTATTCATGTGTATTTCCCTTGATTATACAATGCATATACACTATAAACATTTATATGTCTGTACAGTACATATTTATTTATACATACACACATGTAATATGTATTGTTTATATACATATACATACTTATAACAAATATTGTATATATACATATATATATATATATATATATATGTATGTATATATATATATATATATGTGTGTGTGTGTATATGTATATATATATATATATATATATATAGAGTATAATTTTTTTGATTTATAAATTTCCCAGCTCTCTCGCTATTCACCCGGTCGACAGATATAACTGTAATTTGATTATTCACCGATATACGTTCCCGAGTAATATGTGTGATTGTGAATGTAAGTGTAGGCGGGGAGGGGAGAGTTGGCGAGTAAATAGTACGAGGTGATAGAAATTCAATGTTTGTGAATTAAAACGAGTTTCAAAAATATCGATTACCTTTATGCAATGTATGATATCAAGGCTATGCTTGTAATGCAATAGGAATTGGGTAGTGTTAGAGCTCTTGGTTGAGGGTACACTCAGGCACACCTTTCTCTCTTTATAATATCAGTCATTATCTCTTATAGCCTATATTGTTCATTTATTTCATTATTTTCTTTTATCATTGGGCTATTTCCCCTTTTGGAGCCTTAAGGCTTCAAGCACCTTGCTTTTCTAGCTTGTGTTGCAGTTTAGCAAGTAATAATAATAATAATAATCCTGACATCACAAGTTAGCTGAAAGGAACGGGAGTAAACATTTCCTTGATTTACTAATTTTGATTTTCAATATAGTTTCACATTTTGATTAGTTAGAAATAAGTCAATGATAATATCGAAAAAAAAAAAACTGAATTTACTTAGATATGATAATGCTTTTATATGACAATATTTCAAAGTTGAATAACCATGCGTTTTTGTTTGCTGGTTTTAGTCTTTTTTAGAGCAAATATATCACAGATACTAAACAAAATTCCAAATAGTTTCACTTAAAAATCAAGACATTTTATAGGTATAAAAACCACTCACGAATGGCAGAGGCAAGGGGTCATGACAATGCCCTAGCTAACAGGGCAATGCACTAGAGACTGACCATTTAAATATCCATATGATCAGTGTCCAAGTACTTTCTCCATTCAAGCTATGGCCAGGGAAGGCCAGGCAGTGGCTACTTTGAGTCAACAAGATCTATAGGATACCCCAAACTCCCCAACCATAGTGGGGTTGCAGACGCTTCAAGAAACTATCGAGTATAACCGGTATTCGGACCTTATTTCGTCAGATAGCCAAGCAGAGACGGTTCCAGTAAGAAAAAATATTTGAAATTTATTCTATATTATAATATTCAAATTATTCGATAATTAGCAATAAATCACTTATTAACAAGATCCCTTTTACTGATGTTATAATATATATATATATATATATATATACATATATATATATATATATATATCTATATATATATATATGTATATATATGTATATATATATATATATATGTGTGTGTATATATATATATATATATATATACATATATATATATATATATATAAATATATAAATATATATATATATATATATATGTGTGTGTGTATATATATATATATATATAAATATATATATATATATATATATTCACACACATATATTTATATACATATATATATATATATATATATATTCACAAACATATATATATATATATATATATACTATGGTTCCCTGCCTTGGAATATATATATATATATATATATATAATGGCTGGAAAGCTATACAACCCTCTCGAGATTCAAACTCACCTGTTTGTTTTTACATTAAATCTGTTACACTTTAAAATATTAACACCCGAGCTCTAAGACAATTATATAACTCCCCGACAGCAATACATAAAAACACTGAATGTCCAAAGCAGAGGTGGATTTAGGTTGTGCGGGGCCCTAGGCCCGGTGACCTTACCGGGCCCTCAAATCAGTGTACGAGCGAAGCGTTAAAATAAATTAGCTTTTTAAACAATATTAAATTTATTGAAATTTAACCAAATTACCATTTTACAGTTGAACATTACCCATATGATTTTTTGAAGGTCAACAATAAAAAATAACTATAATAATATACCATTAACTAAAGAGATAAGCGTTGAAATAATTTTTTTCTTTTTAAACAATATTCAATTTATTGATAATCATCCAAGTGACCATTTCACAGTTGAACATTACACATTTGCTTTTTTGAAGCATAACAAAAATATTACTATAATAATACACCATTAACTAAGGAGATCCCCAACTATAATGATGCACCATTGAAAAATAATAACGTCAATAATACACCATAAACAAAAGAGAATACCGTTTGACTGAAGTGAGTGGCAAAATGGCAAAATGAGTGGGTTTTGTTTATTGCATGCAATTTGCACGGTACACTCAACTATTTCTCATTAAAAAAATGATTTTTTTTCCAGCCTTCTTACTTGCAAACTGCTCAATGCTCAACAGGGTGAGTGAAGATAAGCGGTTCTGCCCCATGGTGTTTCTTAGATAATTCTTTAGTAGTTTCAGCTTGGAGAATGATTGCTCCCCAGTGCAGTTTGTGACAAACATTCAGAGATAGAGTCGTGATACAATTTCAACATTAGCAAATGTTTCAACCATGTCATGTCTGTGAATTATCTTATACATTTCTAGTTCCGGACTTTGTCTTTGTGCAGCTTTTACACCACCTAATGAAGGAGCACTTTCAGATGAACCTCTTGGAATGGATTTCATGAGGTGTGCAAACTGCAAAAGCTCCGACTCCAATCCCGCCTCCAAGTCATTAGGATATGAAGACACAAGCTTTTCAGCAGCTGTTTTAAGTTCAGTGTTTGTTTTGTTTGAGATTTCTGATAAAAACCCAAATTTCTCTCGAAGGTCGCTGTAAGCTGCAAGGCGTTGTGTTAGGGCAGCATAGAGCTTGTCAATGATTGGCAAGAAAGCAGTCACTCTAAACATGTCTCTCCCTGTCAGCGCAACATCCTCCACCGAGTCTAGTTCATCATGGTGGCGCTTGCGCTTCC
>NC_090733.1:93366339-93371339 GCF_036898095.1 Palaemon carinicauda | reverse complement strand
AGATCTCGTTTCATACGAATGCATCGCCTTTGTACATTATAATATGTTCTATATTTGAGTTCGCATCAATGCATTGTTTTACGAAACTGAACTGTATTCAAGTAAAAAAGAATATCCACTGAAAATATCATATTCTTTCAATAGTATGTAAGACAAAATTTTGAAACTAGAGTCTATAAATGTAACTATGCTTAATAGCCTAATCGATTAATGATATCCTTGAATGGAGTATTTTTTTTTATTAAGTATTAATGATATCAATATAACCTAATTACTGGAAATGAATTTCATAATATATCCATGAATCTATTATGAATAATTCGCCGTAGCATGATTGTTTCATTGTTGAATAAAAGATAGGTAATGAATATTTCCCGTAAATACTGCTTGTAGTCTTCTAATTACAAGTACGAATAATTCATGAACTCGAAGGGATCATTGTAATCAACATTTCTTACAATTGATTTTTTAGTGCTTAATATTTCATATACCGTGAATTTTTACGTAAAAAAGAAATATATTCTATGGAATTGTTAGAAACCTCCCTGCTTAGCGGTTCCCAAGCCGGCGGTGTTTGTGTCCAGCTCAAACTTGATAGTTTCTTGTAGCGTCTGCAACCTCACCACCCTTGTGAGCTAAGGATGCAGGGTTTGGGGGAGCTTATAAATCTATCTGTTGAGTCATCAGCAGCCATTGCCTGGCCATCCTTGGTCCTAGTCTGGGTAGAGCGGGGGCTTAGGCGCTGATCATATGTATATAAGGTCAGTCTCTGGGACAGTAATCTTGTTGATAGAGCAATATTACTGTCCCTTGCCTCTGCCTTCATGAGCAGCCTTTAAACTCTGTGGAGTCTTACGTGGAAATATATGAATAGCGAAAATGCAAGAAAAGTCCCTGCCTGGCAATCGCCTGGCCGGGGTTCGTGTCTAACTCAAGCTCGATAGTTTCTTGTAGTGTCTGCAACTTCACCATCCTTGTGAGCTAAGGATGGTGGGTTTGGGGGAGCCTATAAGTCTACCTGATGAGTCATCAGCAACCACTATTGGCCTTCCATGACCCTAGCTTGAATAGATATGGGGTCCTGGGGATAATAATATGTATATTTGCCAAGACTCTAAGGCTTTGTCCAACTAGCTAAGATATTGTCACTGTCCATTACCTATGACATTCATGAGTGGCCTTTAAATATCTAAACTACAGTAAGGGATAGGGGAACAATCAGGATAAACAGTATAATCATCATCATCCTCATCTCCTCCTACGCCTATTGACGCAAAGGGACTCAATTAGGTTCCGCCAGTCGTCTCTATCTTGACCTTTTAATTCAATACTGTTCGATGCATCATCTACTACTTCGGGCTTTATAGTATATCAGCCATGTAGGTCTGGGTCTTCCAACTCTTCTGGTGCCTTGTGGAGCCCAGCTAAACGTTTGGTGAACTAATATCTCTTGGGGAGTGCGAAGAGTATGCCCAAACCATCTTCATCTACCCTTTATCATGATCTCATCCAAACAGGGCAGTCAAGTAATTTTTCTTATAGTTTCATTACTAATATTGTCCTGCTATTTAACTCTCAATATTATTCTGAGGGTTTTGTTCTCAAATCTGATAAATCTATTGGAGATTGCTTCATTGTCATTCTATGACTCATGTCAATAAAGTGACACTGATCTCACAAAACTGATATATAGTCTGATTTCTATATGTAATTTCAGGAAATTGGATTTCCAAATTTTACTTAACCTAGCCATTGCCTAATTTGCTTTTTTCAATCTTTCACTAATCTCAAATTCTACATATCCTGTATTGGAGATCATAGTTCCTAAATACCTAAATGATTATATCCCCTTAATCCTTTCTCCTCACAATGATATTTCATCTTCCATTGCATACTCCTTATCATCATCTCTGTCCTTTTTTTTATTTATCTTCAGTTCTACCTCGTGTGATATTTCATTAATTCTGGTAAGCACGCATTACAAATTTTGTGGTGTTCTGCTAACAAAGACAACGTCAGCACCATACTGTAGGTCTTCTAAATTCCTATCACCAATCCAGTTCAATCCTTCTCCACCATCTCTGACTGCTCTACGCATTACAATACCCATGAGGAGAATGAACAACTTAGATTACAACACATTTCCTTGGAGTACTCCCCTGTTCACTGGATATTCATTTGATAACACCCCACTAACAATAATTTTGCACTTGTTCCGCTCATAGAAGGGAATTTATCAAATTCACATATTTAAGAGGAATTCCATAATAGCAGAGAACTTTCCACAAAATTGGCCGGTGCACAAAATCAAAAGGCTTTTTGCAATGATCAAAAATGGATTTCTATTATCTACACATTGCTGTACAACATGTGTCAAAATAAAAATTTGGTTAGTGCAACTTCTACCTTTTCTGAATCCTGTTTGTTCATCCCTCAGCTTCTCATCAATCTTTCTCTCCAGTCTCTTTAAAATAAGCATATTGTATATTTTCATAACAACTAACGTAATTGTTATGCCATTGCAATTATTGCAATCAGTCAGGTTTCCTTTTTTTGCCATTTGCACCAACACCCTTAACTTCCATTCATCAAGTTTTTCCTCTTCACGCCACATTCTACAAAATAATCGTGTAAGTATTCTGGGAGTCACTCTGTTTTTAGCCAGTATCATCTCAGCAGTTACTCCATCGTAACCAAGGACTTTCCATTTCCTGAGTTTTTTATTAATAGCGTCGACTTCAAACACACTGAAATCATTCATGGGCACATCAAGGTCTTCACCAGCTTCAGGTATATCAATCAAATTATTCTCTTCATATCTCCTATTCATAACCTCACTAAAAGTGTTCCATCTAACGTTGTCTTTCTTCATCTTCTCTTATTATAACCGATCCATCTGTCTTTTTGATAGATATAGGCTTCTTCTGCTTCGCCCATGTAGAAATTTAATTAATAATTCTATGAGCAATTCTTACCCCATAGGTACTTCCTGAATTCATAGCTTTGTCAGCCTCATCAGCTTTACTATATAAATTATCTCTCCAGTCATTCCTGGGTTTTCTTTTGACCTCACTATCAATACAGGGATACTTAGCATGCTCTACCTTGTAATTTTCATTACTTCCTCGAAAACTTTCAACAATCAATTTCTGTCTTTGTCTTCTTTTTATAGTATCGCAAGTATCATTTGATATCCATGAATTTCTCCTTGTAATTGCGTGTCCCATGACGTCACTAACAACTGACTGATATATGTTCATAATATCACACCATTCTTCATAAACTGTCTGCTCTTCGTCTCGTAAAGTCTGTAAGACTGCAACTTAAGTACTACATTCAACAGCAAATGTTTCTCTGTGCTCTTCTTCTAGAAGCTTAGTTGTATCAAACCTAGGTATACTATCTACCTTCCCGTAGGGTGCTTTCAGTTTTAATTTCAGTGTGACAATGAGAAGGTGGTGATCACTACCAGTATCTGCACCTCTATAGCTTCCTATATTTCTCACAGAGCCCTCCTTCTCCCTTTATTGATGGAAATGTGATCTATCTGATTTTTGTAATTGCCACATGGTGAAGTTCATGTATATTTGTGGATGTTTTTGTCTTGAAAAAGAGTAACTCCGATGAAAAGATTGTTTGCTCAACAGAAACTTATGAAATGTGATCTATTT
This sequence comes from Palaemon carinicauda, assembly GCF_036898095.1. Taxonomy (NCBI): domain Eukaryota; kingdom Metazoa; phylum Arthropoda; class Malacostraca; order Decapoda; family Palaemonidae; genus Palaemon; species Palaemon carinicauda. Next base: position 93,367,668 of record NC_090733.1, on the reverse strand, counting down.
TCTTTTGCAACTTTACCAAGACCCTCGACACCCATCACATTATCTATCGTTTGATTATTCCTTCCAACTTTAGCAATGAAGACGCGAATCACAATTTCATATCTCTCTCTGGGATCTCATCAATTACACTCTGCAGTTCTTCATTGAATTCATATTTCCTTTCTTCAAGGAAATCATTTGCTGGTGAATAGCTAACTATAATACTCATATTTTACAGCTTTGATTTGGACTCTTTGTACCAATCTAATATTTACACCTTTCGACTCGATTAATGCTTTTTTCCGCTTTTCATTTCATCATCTTTCCTACCCCTTCTCCTACAACTTTCTTCCTGAGTAGATATATATTGCCTTCTTCTAAAGTTTCCTTACCAATCCCCTTATAAGTTGTTATGCTTAGAGCCAAGATATCCTAGTTATATTTCATAAATTCGCTCTCTACTTGCTGTAATTTACCAATCTTATTCATGGTTCTAACAATTCAATGACCTATTTTCAATTTTTCTTTAGTATTTATAAACTGGGAGATTCTAAGCACCCCGCTACGCCCGGGACGCATATTCCTGAAGCCTGGATGGAAATACACCCTCTCGGATATTAGAACCAATCAGAGCGTGTTTTGTAGTGGTGAGGTCGTGAATCTCAGCCCTCCCTAGCGCTACCATGTTTACGCTTTTCTTAATGCTTGTAGAAGCACCAGTTATATTAATCTTATATAATAGGTTTAATATTGATATATATAGTTATTATAGATGTAGACAGAAAAAATGTATCAATTATGTTGTACCAGCTAATATTTACTCTGGCGCTTATGCATCATAAGTTACTGAGATATGCAAGGCATAGGGGATAATTGCTCAATGAAACATGCAGAAAGCCATGCCCATGGCAATCAGCCGCTTCATTACATAATAATTCACGCAGAAGCACCAGTTTTGAGAATAGAATCTTGTGAGAGGTTATAATATTGGTAAATATAATCATTAAAAAAAGTAGATACGCAAGGTATATGGCTGTCAACATTGCTCAATAAAACACACCAGAAGGGCTATGATCCTATGGCAATCAGCTGTTTCGTTATGTAATACTTCACCCGTTGAAAAATAACTTGACTACTTAAAGAATATTGGCCTCGACAGGAGGACTATGATCCCCTGGCAAACAGCTGTTTCGTTACGTAATACTTCACCCATTGAAAAAATGACTCAACTACTCATATTGGCCTTGACACTTAAGCATTTAGTACATGAAATAGGCCGAGTATAGATTTTTTTTTTTTACTTTGAATTATATTTGTAATCATCATACTGTCCAAAATGCAAAAATTTTG
>NC_090733.1:93348839-93361339 GCF_036898095.1 Palaemon carinicauda | reverse complement strand
GCTTATAGCATCCTGCCTTTCCAACTAGGGCTATAGTTTAGCTTAAAAAAAAAAAAAAAAAAAAATAATAATAATAGTAATAATGACAACAACCGCAACAACAAAAATAATAACAATAATAAAAATAATAATAATAATAATAATAATAATAATAATAATGACAACAACAACAACAACAACAAAAATAATAATAATAATAATAATAATAATAATAATAATAATAATAATAATAATCATAATATTCTGATATCTGCATGGATGTCAGATATGGAGTCTAAGATATATGCATTACTCTGGCTCGATTCGCCTAAATAAAAACATTAAAGATTTTCTATCTTTTGGCTCACCTGACCTCAATAACATATTTTGTTTGGAGAAAGATATAATCCCTATCAGGTGACCAAGAGAATATAAAAGACAAAGGCCAACCCTCCACCGTTTTCAGGAGTTTCAAAAAGTTTAATTGGTTCGTTTTCCTATTGAAAGGTACTCGAGAATATATGTATGTATATATAAACACATATGTATATGTGTGTAATTATATATATAATATATATATATATATATATACATATATACATATATATATACATATATATATATATATATATATATATATATATTCATATACATATATACATATATACATATATATACATATATATACATACATATATATATATATATATATATATGTATATATATATATATATATATATACTTAAATATCTGTCTCATACTGGGATCTAAACCTAACCTATTCACATGAAAGACAAGGTCGCTATTGATTATACCACCAGAAGCTCAAAAGAAGTCAAGGCTTAAAAAGACATATAAGATATTTTAAGTAAAACTCGGTAAAAATATTGTCTTAGGAGACCAACCTCTCTTGACTAGACCAGAAAACCTGATGAATGGGAGCCAGGAGTGTTGGTGAAAATAGCAAAAAACGAGACCTGGCTGATTACAGAGGCATAACCCTTACTCCAGTTGTTATGAAAATATATATAGTATGTTTAATCTAGAGAGACTAAAGAGAAAGATTGATGAAAAGCTAAGGGATGAACAAGCAGTATTTAGAAAAGATAGAAGTTGCACTGAACAAATTTTCATTTTGAGGCATACACAGCAATGCGTAGAATAGGGAAATCCACTTTTGATGGGATTTGTGGACTATGAAAAAGCCTTTTATAGTGTGCACCGACCAATTTTGTTAAGAGTCCTGCGTAATTATGGAATTCCTCTTAAATATGTAAATTTGATTATGTCATTTCATGGACATAGACATGTTAATGGAGTCTTATCAAATGAATTTCCAGATTTCTGAGGGAGCGTGAAAGCTTCACAAATGAGCCTGGTTTGAACAACTGGTGACATTCCTGAAGAAATGACTTCAATCTGGTTGCCAAAGAAAAGGCTTCATGATATTATGTTACAAATCATCTCTGTATTTAAAATTTTATCTTAAATGTTTCATCTTTCTATTTGTAAAGTTTTCATTTATCAATTCTTTAATTAGTTTCGGAGTTCACAAATATTTTTGTATCTCCACTGTGTACTTTTGCTTCGATGTATTATCTTTAAAATGTGATGGATTCATCCTTCGGTCATACCCCAGATGTCCACCAAGTTTCGTTGAAATTGGTCCATTAGTTTTTGCGTAATGGTGTTCACAAATAAATATCAAACGAAAAAATATTTGCTAATTACTTAACATCGCAATTCTGGATGTACTTCGTCCAGAATGTTACAGATTCATCCTTGAGTCAAGACCAAAATGGCTACCAAGTTTGGTCAAAATCGGTATGGTAGTTTTTGTGTAAAGTTTCTCACCCACAAATAAATAATTTGAACAGATAGAGGTGAATACTTACACAAGATTTTGGCGAAGGCACGCATAAATCAATCACAAACTTGCCCATTATTCTTTTATAACATGTTTTATAAAGCTCATAATAAAAAATCTGTATAGTTTTGTAGAATATGAATACTTTTTTAATCAAGGTATGGATTATTTGATGACACTTAATTAATATTTTCCCGATTGATAAGTAAATTATGTAGAATACCAATAAATCTGTTTTTTATGTGTTTTATAATTAATTATTAGATGTTTTGAAAAATTTATTGAGGCCAGAAAGTACTGTTATTTAACTGAATTCCTTTCCGAGTGCGGGTTTTCTCATCGATATCAAATTACCAATTTTCTTAATGCAGTGAAAATTATCTAAAAAAATTTCCTTATGTCAATATTAGGATTTCCTTATCATAAATATTTGTGTTTCCATTTAATTTTTGGTTTATTTTCAATGGATTGAGCTAAATAATGTTTGATGCAAACGGAAAAATAATCGGTCCCATAATAATTATATGGTGACACTAAATCACCATGTACTTTATAACGTATGTCAAAACTGGAGTCAACATTAACAATAAATATTATGCAAATAAAACCATTTCCTTAAAACACTTTTATTTTATATGTCAGCGAAAGTAAATCACGAAAACTCCGTACTATTAAAAAAATAAAAATTAAAAATTTTAGAATATGAAACAAAAAATCATTATATAACCTGGTTACAAGCTCCAAAGGCTCTCTCGGTAAAAAGTTAATATTCTAATTACAGTTATTGGCAAGACGTCGGAGATACGAACGTTCGAAGTTAATTAAGAAAACCTTTTACTGTGAAAATCACTGTACCTTACCGCTGTCAATATGACACCCAGGGATGAGAATACTATTTTTCGGGTTCTTCCTTTCTGAATTATATAAGTATATTTCATATATGCATACGCAAGCTCGTATATATATATATATATATATATAAATATATATGTGTATATATATATATATATATATGCACGCACATACAGACATGTATATACATAAATATATATATATATATATATATATACATATATATATATGTATATATATATATATATATATATGTATATATATATATATATATATATGTATGTATATATATGTGTGTATGTGCGTGCATATATATATATATATATATATGTATATATATATATATATATACATATATATGTATATATATATATATATATGTGTGTGTGTGTGTGTGTGTTTCTACATTATTATTACTAGCTTAGCTATAACGCTAGTTGGAAAAGCAGGATTCTACAAGCCAAGGGGCTCCAACAGGGAAAAATAGCCCTGTGAGGAAGGGAAATAGGAAATAAATAAACTATAGGAGAAATAATGAAGTCTCGTGTAGGATTAAGTTTAGTTGTATTTTCATTTAATTCCGTATATTTAAATTTACGGTATTTTAAAGAATTAAATTTTTATTTCACATAGTTTCCTTGCGAAGTCTTATGTAAACATGTTATAAGGTCTGCTGTATGACCCACACGCTAGGAATTGTATCATGTTTCCATATGGTTGGAAAATACATGAAAATTCTAGACTAAAGATTAATAATTTTTTTTATTGTTGAAAGAGGAGGTGGGCGGAGTTAGGTGAGAGAGTTGCCTCGCAAGCAACGATAGTACCCTACTTCCATAATGCTAAGTTGGCAACCTTGACACCACTAGACCATGCCCCAACGCTTCCAGAGGGGCAAACTGGAAGATTTGGGAATAAATTAAGTTGATTATAAGAGCCTAGCATTGTATAGGAGCCATGAGAGACCCAGTGTGACCCTCAAAAAGAGCCATCATCCTACAGTCCTCTCACCAGCATCTATACAGCCACTACGCATCTCGTCTTCAAAGTACAAAGTATTTCGTCTCCACAGTACATAGTGTTTCCTCTGCAAGGTGCATAGTGTTTCATCTCAAACATACATAGTGTTTTCTCTCAAATGTGAATAGTGTTTGTTCAAACATTTGAATTCCTCTGGTTTAAGTTATAAGAAGTGCCATATATATGTGAGTATAGGTATATATTATAGAAAATAACTGATTTTTATGACTGGCCCTGTGAGACTAGGTTGAACAATGATGCATATTTATTTTTTGAGTAACCGTTCGGTAACCTTGTGTGAGCCTAAGGACATAAGAGTAACAATTACATATATTAAAATTTGATTTATTTTCTATAGTATTATTTTGTCAACTTTTTCGTTATTTATGACACACACGATGTATGAGCACAAGGGATTACGTCATTTTTATGTTCCCATGTGATAAAAAAAGACAAGAAAATTCGAGAAGTAGGTGGGCGGAGTCAGCTGAGAGAGAGAGTTGACTTGCAAGCAAGGTTAGTACCTCTTCTTCAAATCACTACGTTGGAAACCTGAATGATTTACTAGAAATTTCTAGATGAATTGATATACATATATAAATATATATATATATATATATATATGTTTGTGTGTGTGTGTGTTTGTATATATATATATATATATATATATATTATATACATATATCTATCTATCTATCAATCTATCTATCTATATTCATATATATATATATATATATATAATTACATATACATATATATATATATATATATATGTGTGTGTATATTCATATACATATATATATGTATATATATATATATATATATATGTATATATATATATATATATATTTACCCACACACACACATATATATATATATATATTTATATATATATATATATATATATAGATATATATATATATATATATGTATATATATATATATATATATATAAATATATATATATATATATATATATATTACACACGTACACACACACACATATATATATATATATATATGTGTAAATATATATATATATATATATATATAAATATATATATATATATATACTGTTATATATATATATACATATGTGTATATATATATATATATATACATACATGTATATATATATATATATATATACATATATATATATATATATATATACATATATATATATATATATATATCGGATGTAGCAATGTGAAGGAAGCAGAAGATATCCAGCCTATTCCTATGAAAGTGAAAAATTTTGCCAGTCCTCTCTCCTCACAAGCATATGTAGGGTATCCTTTGAAATGTGATTAGCGGCTTCTATTCAACATATATCTTACATGGTGTTGTTCAAATGTTGGTGAAATTATTGGAGGTTAGTTCAAGTGTAGTGTGTTAATATGAGTACATTTTAACATAAATATTTGTAACTGGCCCTGTGAGATTTAGGCTATACAGTGAAGTCAATTAAAAGTTTTGCTTAACCGTTTTGTAACCTTATGTGAACCAAAAGACTTACGTGTAACAAGTACATATATGTAAATCTCATAATTGTTTAAGGACTAGAGTGTTAAGTGTCAACTTTTTCATTAATGTCAAAATTAAATATTTTTCATAAATTAATTTCCATTGAAACAAGTGGTAGTATAATTTTTCTAGGGTGTCTTTCTTTTTGTCTTATTCTCAGGTCTAGTTGTGATTTAAATTTCGAGTGATTTAATTTTGGTGTTATTTTTTAATTGTTAACTTCCTACAGAATATATTTTTTTGTTTGTGTGTAAAGTGTGTATTATTTCGATCACTAATATTTTTTTCTTAGTGCTTTGCTCTTATCCCTGACTAAGAACGGACGTAAGAGGTTGGTGTTAGAATAATTCACATAAAATAATCATCCAGTTTTGTTTTAAGTGTAAAGAAAAGAGACCTTTTAGATGTTCAGTGTTCGTATATATTGCCATCTGGGAGTTGCGTAATATTTTCAGAGCTCGGGTATTTTCTCAAGTGTACAGATTTATGTAAAATAAAACAAGTGAATTTTGGAGATCGAGAATTTATGTAATTCGCTAGTGTAATATATATTTTGGTTCCCAGACCAAGCGATCGAGCAAGTATGTTTTAAATGTTGGTGATGACAGGGCAGTGTTTTCATTAAAGGTTTGAACAGTTTACTGTAGATAGTATTCTGTGTATTGCTAGGATACATTTTTGGAGAGGTATAATTTTTGGAAAATTACAAGATGGCACGGTTGAATGTACTATAGGTCATTGGCTCTCTATTTTAATGGTATGTGGTGGCCATGCAACGAGTGGAATGATTAAAGCTCAAATCAAGTGTCTAGCTTAAGAGCATTGATATACTCAGGAAAGTTTTCAGAAGATATTGTAGCAGCTCGCAAACTTCTGGAGAAGGCTGTAGAAGAATTCATAGCGATGCCAGTATCATTTGACCTAGGAACTGAAGGAATGAAAGCAGAAAGGAATGTAGAGGCTGAGATTAGACAAACTGCAGAGGAAGAGAATTTGATTAAGTTGAAGATGATGGCAGAGCAGGAAGAAAGAGAGAGAGAGAGAGAGAGAAGAGGCAAGAGAAATGGCAAGACGAGAAGAAAGAGAAAGAGAAGAGGCAAGAGAAATTGCAAGACGAAAAGAAAAAGAGAGAAGAGGCAAGATAACTTGCAAGACATGTGAGGGAAAGGGAATCAAGACGAGAAGAAAGAGAGAGAGAAGAAGTAAGACATGCAAGGGAAATGGAACTGTTGAATGCCCGTGCAAGGTCTGCAGCTCAATCAGAAATGACCCCTGCTATGCACGATCCCATGTTTAATGGGACGAATGCATAGAGGTTAATTCCGAAATTCAAAAAAGAGGTTCCCAACGAATTCTCCGCTTATTCTAAAACGGACGTGACGACAATGGGGTGGCTAGAAAATAAATGGCCTGTGTTATTCCAGATTGTCTTTATTGCAAAAGGACACCGTGCGTATCTTGCATTATCTGGGGACCAGAGGAAGGAGTATCGAGAAGTTAAAATGAGCATGCCGCAAGTGTATCAGATGACTCCTTAATATTATAATGAGAGATTCGGAGTTTGCGGAGGGACGAGAAAATTACTTCCCTGGATCACGTTTATAAGGTACGACGATGTTTTGAGGGATGGATACAGGCTGCTAATGTGAGAGAGACGACTGATTTAGAAGAATTAATAGTGCTGGAACAATATTTGCGAGGAATTCCTGAACATATTCGAATGTACTTGATTGAGAGAGAGAGAGAGAGAGAGAGAGAGAGAGAGAGAGAGAGAGGTGAAGAAACTTGATAGGGCTACTTCGATGAGTGAAGATTATAATCTTATCAGTCGTAAACCCTCTTTGGGTATGAAGTTTCAACTGTCGTTCTGACCTAGTGTCAACCGTTTGCTGAATCATGGAAACCAGGTCAGTAATAACTACGGGATCAGATTCAAGAGTTACAGGGGAAGTACCACTGGTACTATTCCAAAGCAGAATATGACAATACCACAACAGCAATCGTTGAATTGTCCTCCTTCAGGTATTGTGAAAGACGCACAGAAGATTAATATAGTCTGTTATAAGTCAGGCAAGAAAGGCCATATCAAACCAACCGATAACAGTCGCCCAAGTGGTTATGGATAACTCAACTTCACAGAAAGCGAAGACTAAGAATCAAACGGGAAGGGTTGACAAGGAATATAAGCCAATTAATGTTTACACGACGAACAGGACAACCCCAAACAACATGGATGTCTTCAAATCGTATATTTATGAAGGTATGTTAGCCACCTTGGATAAGATGAGTAGATCCTGGTCAAGATGGTAGCAACACAGAATCTAATCATAGCGTGGTGACATGAAGTGTACACCCGATAGTGGAACAGTCTTTCACAGAAGATTCGGTCATATTTAATGGAATAGGAGGTGAGGAGGTTACTACTATTTGCCATTTGAAACTCTCAGGTGAGTTGGAACAGGTCATTTTGCTTCTGCAGTAAAGGATTCATTGGCTGTTGAAGGATTAGAAGTCTAGCTGGGAACAGAGGTTGGTGGAACGCTATTTGTGCCCTGTCCCATTGTAACGGAGAAACCATTGAAATGACTGGACTTGAGGAGGATTACCCGTATCCATTTCCTTGTTGTGTGTCGACTAGGAATATGATGAAGAAAGTGGCTGCAGAGGAAGACAGAGAAATTGAAGGAGTGATGAACTTGGAGGATTTGTTTATAGGAGAAGAGGATTCCCCTGATGGTACACAGGATGAGAGCTATTCAGAGAGCCCAAGAGGAAGGGCAGACAAATGTACAGGAAGACAAGGAAGCAATGGATTTGGAAGAAATAGAGAACTCAGCGTTAAAAGTAGGACAAGCGAGTCGGAAAAGAGTAATAAGATTGCAACGGAAGGATTTGATGTTAATAAAGTTATTATACCGTGTGGTGCATGAGACGGAGGTGCAGCAGACTCCCACCTATTACTATCTTAAGGATGAATAGCTTATGAGAAAGCATAGATTTGATGTTGATAAAGTTATTATACCGTGTGGTGCATGAGACGGAGGCGCAGCAGACACCCACCTATTATTATCTTAAGGATGAATAGCTTATGAGAAAGCATAGACCCGCCGATATTCTTAGGAATGGAGAATGGGGGATATACCGTCAAATATTGATTCCCGCACCGATGAGAAGACAGGTGATTGCCGTAGCGCATGAAATGGGACCCAAGGGAATCAGGAATATGACGGAGAAGACTATGAAATACTTTTTTTCTGGCCGATCATGTATAAGGATGTGAGCCAGTTTTGTTGTACATGCCACGTTTGTCAGATGGCTGGAAAGCCTAACGAATACATCAAGAAAGCTCCCTTATGCCTCTTTAAAGTATGAAGAGAACCCTTCAGCACGGTAATGATCGACATTGTGGGACTATTACAGAGGACGAAGAAAGGTTATGAATATATGTTAACCTTGATGTGTCCAGTGACGAGATACCAAGAAGCAATACCTGTCAGGAATATCAGTGCCAAAGTAATCACTGAGAAGTTACTAGACTATTTTACAAAGTTTGGTATTCCAGAAATTTTTTCAGAGTGACTGAGGAAAAAATTTCTCATCAAAATTGTTTCACAACGTATTGAAACTATTGGATGTGAGACGACAACTGTCTACTGCCTATCACCCGGAGACCCAAGGTGCACTAAAGATATTTCCTCAAACCATAAAGAGTATGCTAACCAAGTACTGCAACAAAACAGGAATTGAATGGGACATCAGACCACCGTTGATGTTATTTGAGGTACGCAATGCTTATCCTGAAACCATGAGATGTTAGCCCGAATGAAATGGTGTTTGGACGAAAAGTAAGAGGACGGATTATAATGTTGACAGAAAAATAGGAAGATCTAGAGGGAAAGGATTAAGAATATGTCAAGAATTTGAGGAGAAGGATCGTCGAGATAAGAAAGTTTTCCCTTGAAAACCTGAAAACAAGTAAAGGGAAAATGAAGAAAAGGTTTTATATAAAAGTAAGGACAGGCAGTTTGCTGTATGACAGCAGTTGTTGGTTATCTTGCCGATAAGGAGATTCCCTAACACCAACAATTCTTAAGGACTATTTCCGATTTTGGAGATGATCAGTGACCTTTCCAACCTTATCGAAACCCTCAAGAAGAAGGAAAAGCCAAGTAAGGTATATGTTAACTTATTAAAACTATACTTAAACGAAATTGAGGCCGAAACTTCACAGGTATGTATGGCACAAACCATTCCATCCATGGAAGGCGACGACGGATATGAGGAAGGGGCTGTAAGCAAAGTGAATAATTCATCCATCATTAGGAACTTAGAAGAGAAATTAACTCATTTGAACAAGGAGCTGCAGGAGGAATTAAGCCGACTGATTACAAGTTTCCCTGAAATTTTCTCGGATGTCCCAAAATAAACCGACTTGACAAGGCATGAGATACACCTAAAACCCTGGAAAGACCGTTCAAACAACACACTTCTTGACTGTCGCCGTATCACCAAGAAGTATGAAAATCGAAGAGGACTATTTGTTACAAAACAAATTAGCCAAACAAAGTTCTAGCCCTGACAGTTTTCCATGCTTGCTTGTGAAAAAACTAGACGGACCTTTCAGGATGTGTACAGACTACCGAAAGATGAATTCGATCAGTGTGTCTGATAATCACCAATTGCCACTCATAGACCAACTACCCGGCAACATTGGACAAGCTAGGTTCGTCTCTAATATCAACTTGTTAAAAGGTTTTCAAATTCCTATGGACGGCAACGCAAAATTGTTATCAGCTTTTAAAACCACCGTTTGGGATTGATAATATACAGTCATGCCATTTGGTGTAATGAACATACCAGCTACCTTTCAAGGAGTGATGGATACCCTCCTAGGTTGATTGAAGGAGTAGGCATATATCTCGACGATATTGTGATATATTCATCGACCTGTGAAAAACATCTCCAAATCTTGGAAGAGGTATTTCAAAAGCTGCAAGGAGCAGCACACATGACGATTAACCTAGAGGAGAGCGAATTGCAAATGCAGAGTTAGGTATTTGAGATTTGAAGTCGTTAAACGACATATCAACCCGGTAGCCGCTAACATTGAAGAAATAAGGAAAACTTCACCCCCCCCCCCCTCCACAACGAGGCAACAATTCTTAGGGATGGCAGGATTCTACAGACGGTTTTGCCCAAATTTTTCAGCTGTAGTCCCTTCCTTGCCTGATTTCACAATCCACAAGAAAAGGTTTGTGTGGTCCAGCAAGTGCCAGGAATCATTTGACAAGATAAACGCCATATTAACTTCAAAACCGATACTGTAAGCACCGGATTTCAATAAGAAAATTCCTTCTCCAAGTGGATCCGTTGGATAATGGAATGGGATCTGTTTTATTGCAAGAAGACAAGGAAGGAATTCTTCACCCTGTTTGTTTTATTTCATTGAAGCTGAAGAAGCATCAGTGAGCTTACTTGACAGTCGATAAGGAACTACTAGCGCTAGTCACAGTAATAAAGAATTTTGAAGTTTATGTAAACAGACCACAGAATGAAGAAAAGTACGGTTTACTTGGATCACAATTATTTAACCTTTGTTAATAAAATGAAGATAATAAAATGTTAACTAGGTGGTCGTTATGATTACAACAATATTGTAATAATGTAAAGCATATACCAGGTAAAGATAACGTGGTTGCATATTATCTATCTCAGGCTGAATCGGTGGATTCAGGCACATAATAAATATTCTTTTTGGGGCGAGTTATCTTACAAAGCTGGTCTTCATGAAAATAGAATATTTTATTGATGTAATTTTATTTGTGTATTCAAGAGATGTATAGCCAGCTTGTAATGTGAGTTCCAATGTGTAAGATTAAGTGAATGTGTGTAAGTTACATAAGACTTTCGTCATTTATTTAATTGTTTTTTCATTCAGTTTCGTATATATAAATTTATGTTATTTTAGAGAAATAAATTTTGATCTCAAGTAGTTATGTTACAAAGTCTCGTGTAACTCGTATAATTATGGTCTATGACACACATGAGGTAAGGGTACGGAGGATTACGTAATTTTTATGTCCCCCCATGGTTAGAAAAGACAAATATTCTAGATTAAGTTTTATCTTTTTATTAATGTTACGAGAGGTAAGTGGGCGGAGTTAGCTTAGAGAGGGTTGCCTCGCAAGCAAGGTTAGTACCACTTCTTCAAATTACTGCATTGGCAACCTTATGCCGCCAGAGCCATGCCTCCATGCCACGAGAATGATTTACTAGTAATTTCTAGACGAATTAAGACCTAGCAATACAAAGGAAGCAGAAGAGATCCAGCCTATCCCTTTGAGAGAGCCAAAGTTCGCCAGCCCTCTCTCCTCTTAAGTATATGTAGTGTATCCTTTCAAACGTTATTAGCAATTTTTATCAAACATATATCGTGTATAGTGTTGTTCAAACATTGGTGAAATTATTGGATGTCAATGAAGTGTAGTTTGTTAATGTCAGTACATTTCAACATAATTTTTTTTAAAGTCCTGTGAGATTTAGGTTAAACACTGAAGTGCAAAAAAAAAAATTCTCAACCGTTCTCTAACCTCATGTGAACCAAAGAAAAATAAGTGTAACAATTACATAAATATATAAATTTCACTGTTGATTAATCACTAGAGTGTAGCATGTTAACTCTCATTCATTGTCAAAATTAAATATTTTTCATAAATGAATTTCCAGGGTAACAAGTGACTGTATAATTTAGTAGGATGACTTTTTTTTTTTTTTTTTTTTTTTGTATTAGTCTTAAGTCTAATGGTGATTTAAATTTCTAGTGATATAATTTTGTTGCTAATTTTGAATTGTTAACTTCTTATAGAACAGATTTATTTTTGTAAAATGTGTAGTATTTCGCTCATCAATATTTTTTCTCATTGCTTTGCTTGTATCCACTGTCTAATTCACCTAAAAAAATAATCCAGTTTTGTTTTAAGTGTAAAGAAAAGAGACCTTTTAGATATTCATCCTTCATACGCATTGCCATGTGGGAATTGGGTAATATTCTCAGAGCTCGGGTATTTTTTCAAGTGTACAGAATTTTGTCAAATAAAACATGTGAATTTTGGATCTCGGGAATTTACATTATTCGCTAGTCATAATATATATATATATATATATATATATATATATATTATATATATATATATATATATATATATATATATTGCCATGTGGGAATTGGGTAATATTCTCAGAGCTCGGGTATTTT
>NC_090733.1:93311339-93336339 GCF_036898095.1 Palaemon carinicauda | reverse complement strand
ATCTTGTCATGGGAGTTACTCTTTTCAACAGATAAACATCCACAAATATACATCGACTTCACCATGTGGCAATAACAAAAATCAAATAGATCACATTTCCATTAATAAAGGGAGAAAGAGGACACTGCGAGAAATATAGGAAGCTATAGAGGGGCAGATACTGGTAGTGGTCACCACCTTCTCATTGCCACACGGATATTAAAACTGAAAACACCCAACAGGAAGGTAAATAGAATACCCAGGTTTCATACAACTAAGTTTCTAGAAGAAGAGAACGGAGAAACATTTGCAGTTGAAAGTAGTACTCTAGTTGCAGTCTTAGTGATTTTACGAGACGAAGAGCAGACAGTTTATGAAGAATGGTGTGATATTACGTACATATATCAGTCAGTTGGTAGTAAAGTTTCGGGACACGCAGTAACAAGGAGAAAGCAATAGATATCAAATGATAATTGGGATACTATAAAAAGGAGATAAAGACAGAAATTGATTGTTGAAAGTTTTCGACGAAGTAATGAAAATTACAAGGTAGAGAATGCTAAGTATTCCTGTATTGGTAGTGAGGTCAAAAGAAAAGCCAGGAATGACTAGAGAGTTTATTTAGATAGTAAAGCTGAGGAGACTAACCAAGCTATGAATTCAGGAAGTATCTATGGTGCAAGAATAACACATAGAATTATCAATTAAATCTTTACGTGGGCAAAGCAAACGAAGCATATATCCATCAAAAAGACAGGTGGATCTGTAATAATAAGAGACCATAAATATAGACAACGCTAGATGGAACACTTTTAGTGAGGTTATGAAAAGGAGATATGAAGGGAATAATTTGATTGATATACCTGAAGCTGATGAAGACCTTGATGTTCCCATGAATGAATTCCGTGTGTTTGATGTCGAAGCTATCCTAAAAAACTAAAGATATGGGAAGCCCTTTGATACAATGGAATAACTGCTGAGATGATACTGGCTAAAAACTTACACGATTATTTTGTAAAATGTGGCGTGAAGAGGAAAAACTTGATGAATGGAAGTTAGGGGTGTTGGTGAAAATGGGAAAAAAAGGAAACCTGACTGATTGCAATAATTACAAAGGCATAACAATTACGTTAGTTGTTATGAAAATATACAATATGCTTATTTTAAAGCGAATGGAGAGAAGGATTGATGAAAAGCTGAGGGATGAACAAGCAGGATGATATTGGCCGAAAATGAAGTGACTTCCAGAGTACTTAAAAGATTATTTTGTAGATTGTGGCATGAAGAGGAAAACCCTGATGAATGGGAGTTAGGAGTGTTAGTGAACATGGCAAAAAAGGAGACCTGACGGATTGCAATGATTACAAAGGCATAAGATTTACGTCAGTTGTTATGAAAATATACAGTATGCTTATTCTAAAGAAACTGGAGAGAAAGATTAATGAAAAGCTGAGATATGAACAAGCAGGATTTAGGAAAGGTAGAAGTTGCACTGACCAAATTTTTATTTTGACACATGTTGTACAGCAATGTGTAGAATATAGAACTTCACTTTAGATAGCTTTTGTGGACTATGAAAAAGCCTTTGATAGTGTGCGCCAGCCAATTTTTTGGAGAGTCCTGTGTTGTTATGGAATTCCTCTTAAATATTTGAATTTTATAAAGTTCATTTATGTGCTTAGCAAGTGCAAAGTTAATGTTAGTAAGTACTCCAAGGGAATGTATTGTCCCTTATGTTGATTACTGTATTTTCCTCATGGATATTGTAATGCGTAGAACAGTCAAAGATGGTGGAGAAGGATTGAACTGAATTGGTGATAGGAATTTAGAAGACCTATAGTATGCTGATGACGCTCTCTTTGCTTGCAGATCACCACAGGATTTGCAATACTTGCTTACCAGAATTAATGAAATATCACACGAGGTTGGACTGAAGATAAATAAAAAAAAAACAGCGGTGATGAGAATGGAGTATGCAATGGAAGATGAAATATTATTAGAAGAAGAAAGGATTAATGAGGTAAAATCATTTAAGTATTTAGGAACTATGATTTCCAATACAGGATCTGTAGAATTTGAGATTATTGAAAGAGTGAAAAAAGCAAATAAGACAATGGCTTGGTTAAGTAAAATTTGGAAATCTAATCGTCTGAAGTTACATATACAAAACTAATTATATATTAGTTTGGTGAGATTGGTGTTACTCTATTGTCATGAGTCATGGAATGACAATTAAAAAATCTCCCAATATATTTAGTAGATTTGAGAACAAAAGCCTCAGAATGATATTGAGAGTTAAATGGCAGGACAATATTAGAAATGAAACTATAAGAAAAAATACTTGACTGCCATGTCTGGATGAGATCATGATGGGGGGTAGATGGAGATGGTTGGGGCTTGGTCTTCACACTCCCCAAGATATATTAATTCACCAAACGTTTAGCTGGGCTCCACAAGGCACCAGAAGAGTTACAATACCCAGACCTTCATGGTTGAGAGACTATGAAGCCCGAAGTAGCAGATGATGCATCGAAGAGAATTAAATTAAAAGATTAAGATTGAGACGACTGGCGGAACCTAATTGAGTCCCTTTGTGTCAATAGGCGTAGGAGGAGATGAAGATGATGATGATTATACAGTTTTGCCTGAATGTTCCCCTATTCCGTACTGTAGCTTAGATATTTAAAGGCCACTCATGAATATCAGAGGTAATGGACAGTGACAATGCCTTAGCTAGTTGGACAATGCCCTAGAGACTGAGCTTATATACATATTATCCCTCAGGGACCCATTTCTATTCAGGCTAGGGCTATGGGGGTGGGGGGGGGGAAGTAGGCTCTCCCAAAACCCACCATCCTTAGCTCAGAAGGATGGTGAAGTTGCAGATACTACAAAGAAACTATCGAGCTTGAGTGAGGTATGAACCCCGGCCCAGTGATCGCCAGGCAGGGTATTTTCTTGCATTTTTGCTATTCATTTATCTTTAAAGGCTGCTCATGAAGGCAGAGGCAAGGGACAGTGACATTGCCCTATCAATAAGACCAAAATCCGAGAGACTGACCTTGTATACATATGATCAGCGCCTAAGCCCCCTATCCAACCAGGCTAGGACCAAAGATGGCCAGGCAATGGCTTCTGATGACTCAACAGACAGACTTATAGGATCCCCCAAACCTTGCATCCTTAGCTCACAAGGATGGTGAGGCTGCATACACTACAAGAAACTATCAAGTTTGAGCTGGACACGAACACCGTAGGTTTGGCGATCGCCAAGCAGTGACGTTTCTAACAATTCTGCAAATTATTCTTTTTTTTTTTTTACGTAAAAATCTACGGAATATAAACTAATAAGCACTAAAAAATCAATTGTAAGAAATGTTGATTACAATGATCCCTTTGAGTTCATGAATTATTTGTACTTCTAATTAGAAGACTACACGCAGTATTTACGGAAAATATTAATTACCTATCTTTTATTCAACAATGAAACAATCATGCTTCGGCGCATTATTCATAATAGATTCATGAATATATTATGAAATCCATTTCCAGTAATTAGGTTATATTGATATCATTAATACTTAATAAAAAAAATACTCCATTCAAGGATATCATTAATCGATTAGTCTATTAATTATAGTTATATTTATATATTCTAGTTGCAAAATTTTGTCTTACATACTATTGAAAGAATATGATATTTTCAATGGATATTTTTTAGTACTTGAATGCAGTCCAGTTTCATAAAAGAATGCATTGATCAGAACTCAAATATAGAACATATTACAATGTAAAAAGGCGATGCATTCATATGAAACGAGATCTACATTCTTCTTAAGTTTTTATTTCTTAAAGCACACCTGACTTTAGTGACATTTGATTTCTAGCTAAAGAATTATGTACTTATTATTGTAAATGCCTGTTTGATATTATTATTTCTAGCTACACTATCATTCACATGTGAAGATAACTATATATACATATTCATATATGCTTTGTTGTTACTTTCCTGAATTACACTATCATACACATGGACGTTATGTATTATTGTACATGTGTGCGTATGCCTTGCTATTACTTTTGTGGAGGTTTTATTATATACATTGGTATGTAAAATATGTGTATGTATATATTCATTTGCATGTTTATATGGTCATGGTTTTAGGTGCAAATATATATGAATGTTTATTTGCATGTATACATTTGTGTGGAAATGTGTATATGTATACATATGTGTAGAAAAATGCATATTGAAGTGTTTCTAACTATGAATATGTTTGTATTGTACATATGTGTAGGTATTTATGCATATATATGTTTTTTGTACATTAATTTATAGGTTTAAAATGATTATTCAGGATAAACTCATTAATATAAAGAAATTGTTAAATATCGGAATAACACCTTGGCATATGAGGTGCCCCAACCTGGGTATTCTCGGACTGTTCATTTCTCTCTTCTTCTTTTTTTTCTACAAATGTCCTTATATATTTCTTTACTTTCTCAGAAAATGCATCCTGACCTGGGTGGATAACTTAGAAGAATTCACTCTAACTTGGTTGGTATAATTGAATTTCATTATCATTTAACCTTAATAGATAAACCTGTTAAGTATCAAAAAGTAATATTAGAGTAAAAAAACCTGTCCTACAAAACAACAGTAATAATTAGATGTTTATTCAACTAATTTATATAATATATTGCTTAAACTTTATGGATGTTTCAGATAATTTTTCTAAAGAGGTTATAACGTTTGTATGGATGACGATTTTACCCTTATGTAAAAATATACCCCAACTAATCTAATTTATATCAAAATACATTACGTAGTTCCTATAATAAACAGTAAAAAATAGTTTTAACAAAGAGTGAAAGTCCGCTGTGTTGAAAACATAAAAAAAAGTATTAAATATCTCGAATCATACAATCCGGTTATTTTTGCCGTCCGATAGTCACCTCTAGTCCTTTTATCAATATGTGTTTAGAAAACCTATGATGGTATCTCTTGAATATCATACAATATGTATGTATGTATATATATATATATATATATATATATATATATATATATATATATATATATTGAAATTGTAGATTTCTACATATAGGAATTTATGGGGGAACTGTGTTTACTAACATTTTCATACTTCCTATAGATTAGTTTAAGCAATGTTATTTCTAAAAATAGAGTAAGATTATCTATCCATCGACATTAATTTTAAGTCAAGATACCACAGAGGAGTATCCAGTTCCACTTCATGCTCAACTATGTATCTTAGATTTTTATGAAACTTTCACTGATGACCAATGTTATATATATATATATATATATATATATATATATATATATATATATATATATATATATATATATATATATATATATATATATATATATACATATATATATATATATATATATATATATATATATATATATATATATATATATATCATCAGTAAAATGGATATAGTGAAATACTGATTTATAGCCAATTAACGAATAGTTTAAATTTTATAGTGTAAAATAAGTCTTAATTATTTTTTTTTTCTTATTGGAGGCGTCCCTGCCTAGCTATCTGCCGGACTGGGGTTCGAGTACCTGTTATGCTCGATAGTTTCTTGTAGCGTCTGCAACCTCCCTGGGGAGTATGTGGTATCCTATAGATCTTCCTGTTGAGTCATCAGCAGCCACTGCTTGGCCTTCCCTGGTCATAGCTTGGATGGAGAAAGGGCTTGGGTCCTGATCATATGGATATTTATATGGTCAATCTCTATTGCATTGCCCTATTAGCTAGGGCATTGTCACTGTCCCTTGCTTCTGCCATTCGTGAGTGGTCTTTATACCTTTAGAATGTCTTGATCTTTATTTGAAACTATTTTGAAACTTGTTTAATATCTGTGATATATTTGTTCTAAAAAAGACTAAAACCATCAAGCAAAAACGCATGGTTATGCAATCTTTGAAATACTGTCATATAAAAGCATTATCATAGCTAAGTAGATTTATGTTTTTTTTTTTATATCATTATTTCCTTATCATTAACTAATCAAAATGTGAAACTATGTTGAAAACTAAAAATATGGGAAGAAAATCATTCAAAATTAGTAAATCAAGAAAATATGTAATCCAATTCCTTTCAGCTAATCCGTGTTGTTTGAATTGTTATTATTATTACTTGCCAAGCTATAGCCAATGATAGAAAAGCAAGGTACTATTAGCCCGAAGGCTCCAACAGACAAAATAGCCCAATGATGGAAGAAAAAAAGAAAATAAATGAACTATATAGACTATAAGAGATAATGAATAACATTATAAAATATCTTGAGACCAATTATAACGTCAACGTCATAATAGCACATACAATAAAGAGAAAATAGTGTGACTTAATGTACCCTCAAGCAAGAGCTCTCTAGCCCAAGACATTGCATGACCATGGCACAGAGGCTCTGGCACTACACAATTACTATTGCATTGCAAGCATAGCATTGATATCATCCATTACATAAGGCTAATCTACATTTTCAAAATTCCTTTTAAGTCACAAGCATGAAATTTCTATCACCTCCAGCTATTTACTCACCAACCCCCCCCCCCCCCCCCTTTTACACCTACATTCGCAATCACACCCAGACCCGTGTACTCGGGATTGTATATCGGTGAATAATCAAATAACAGTGATATCTGTCCACCAGGTGAATAGCGAGAGAAATGGGAGATGCATAAATAAATATTTTGAGCTGTTTATGAAAACGATGTATTTGGAATTATTTGCTAACCTACAGTACTACAGTAGTTTTTACGGTAAGATTTTGTAAATCAAAGTAATTATACTGCATATATATATATATATATATATATATATATATATATATATATATATATATACATATATATATATATATATATATATATATATATATATATATATATATATATATATATATATTATACGTATGTACATGTATATAAACAATACATGTTACATGTATGTATGTATATATGTTTACGAACTATCCATAAGTATTTATGCATATACTGTATATACATTGTAGAATCAAGGGAAATACACATGAATAACTTTCATAATTCTGCTAAATATTCAAACATTTGAAATTGGGTGCAGTTAAAGGAAATTTACCACAAAGAGAGAGAGAGAGAGAGAGAGAGAGAGAGAGAGAGAGAGAGAGAGAGAGAGAGAGAGAGAGAGAGAGAGAGAGAGAGAGAGGAGGACGTGAAACAGCAAGAGAGGTATGTCTTGCAAAATTGGGAAAAGGAAACGAGATCTGAGTCTCAAATAGTATTAGGCAACACTGAATTTAATCTCTCATGCTTCATGAGGTCTTTCATGCTTCGTGGGGTGAGAAATAGATTCCATTACAGCGCGGTCCGTCTTTTACAAATGCCTGTAGAGATACGTTCATCTTCTTATCGTATAAGAAGCAAAAAGAGAAAGCAAAGGATAAGAACAATTTGGGTTATCCTCGTTATTATCTACAGTATCATATTTAGGATACTGTTAATCTGGAAATATATATTATCATATTATAATCAACAACAGTTGTAATAAAAAAGATCTTGGCAAGCAGTCTTTATTTGCTCTCAGCTCCACTGCGGACACGTACTTTGATGTACTTTTTTTTTTTCAAGAGTAATGGATTTGTCGCCGAGTTTTGTTGGCATTGATTATAAAGTTTTTGTCTAGTGTTGTTAACAAACAAAAACAAGCAATCGTATTTTGCCCTTGAATCCACTGCGTACATGTACTTTGATGCATTTTCTTCGAAATCAATTGTCCTTAAGTCATACCTAGAGGTCTACCAATTTTTTTTTAAAGTTGGTTCAATAGTTTTTGCGTAATGTTATTTAAAAACAGAAAATATACTAACAAGATACTTTTCTTTTACTTAGCATCGTGATTTTTTTCGAAGTACTGCCGCGTACTTGTACTTTGATGTACTTTATCTAAAATGTTACAGGTTTATCCTTGGATCATACTCAACATGACTGATAAGTTTGTTCAAAATCGGTTTAGAAGTTTTTGCATAAAGTTGCTAAAAAATGAATAGATAAACGACGACAGAGGTGAATAGATACCCTACACAAAATCTTCGCTTTTGACGAAGGCAATAATGGATCCTTCTATTCCTTTCCATTGACAAGGTTTCCATGGGGGATGATCAAGGCCATAGCATTGCCATATTCTATTTCTTTCGATACTTTTAGGGGAGCAAATTTACAATAGTTTATGTCTTTTCTGTTCATAATAAGTAAACTATTATTTTTTAATCAAAGAAAATTATGTCAAAGATATACCAGCCATTAATGAAGTACATTTCACCCAAGGAATTGGATGGAGAAATGTACTCTTCTTAAGATGAGATGAAATTTCTGGCAATGTTATTAATCATACCCTGATGATGCTTCGATATCTTCACCGATGTGGAATACTTTGAATATATGGTAGAAGATGTTTATCATTATTATTATTATTATTATTATTATTATTATTATTATTATTATTATTATTATTATTATTATTATTATTATTATTATTATTATTATTATTATTATTTGTAATAACAGTCTACAGACTGGTAGATTATAGTTTGGGGTTCTAAGTTTTATCCAGGTTCCGTAGGAATCCATCATTTTCCTCACTCTATGTGCTGTTTCAAATATCACGCTCTTCTGCACAAGTTCTGGGGCTATAACGGCTCTTACCTTCTCATTATTATTATTATTATTATTATTATTATTATTATTATTATCATTATTATTATTATTATTATTATTATTATTAGTTTTGTTGACAGGGTGATTCACGTCAATGCGTATATAAAGAAAAATACATGTTACCGCTTTTTAATATTTTAGCACATGAACTTTTATATTTTATATCTTGAATTAAGATCAAAACCAAAATTACATATATCGAAAACATATTTATTCAAAAAAAAAAAAAAAAAAAAAAAAAAAAAAAAAAAATATATATATATATATATATATATATATATATATATATATATATATATATATATAATGGTGGCATAAGGTTTTAGTTAGTATCTGAGACTATAGATATATGGAAAAATTAGGGAAAATTTCATGAAATTTCCTATCCAACTTTTGAAGTCACCGAAAACCTTTTGATTTACTCGACGTCTCCATAGTATTGAAACTAATGCCCAACGATATGTTGATCAATTCACAATAATACTAAATGCAGGAATAAAATTTTACAGAAACCACGACAGTATATCAATATTACTTTCATTAGTATTATATGTATCTAGAAACAATTGACTTAATTATCTTCAGCTTTTAAAACAAGCAAAACAAATGAATTAATCAAGTTAGTCAATTAATGAATGGTGAAATAAAAAATGTATGAATATAGAATAGTAAATTAAATTCACGTAAAATCCCTCTGTGAATATTAAGATAATCATGCTGACAGCTTTGACAGAAAGTTATTTTCACTAAATAATAAAATGTACGAGGAAGTTATTCTTGCTAAATAGAAAAATTGACAAGAAACTTATTTTTACAAGTCAGAAAAATGGACAAGAATGTTATTTTTACCAAACATAACAGTGGACAAAAAAGTAATTTTCTTACCAATTATAAAAATGGATAAGATAGTTATTTTTACGAACATAAAAATTTATAAAAAAGCGATTTTTACCAAACAAAACTGTTCAAGTAAGTTATTTTTTACCAACAAAAAAATGGACGAGAAAATTATTTTTACCAAACAGTAAATTGAAAACGAAAGTTATTTTTTACCAAATATGAAAATGTAAGAGAAAACTATCTTTTACCAGACAAAAAAATGAACAAAACGTTATTTTTACCAAACAATAATGGACAAATAAGTTATTTTTACCAAACATAAAAATGGACAATAAAGTAATTTTTACGAATAGAAAAAACTGACAAGGAAGTTATTTTTACCAAACAGAAAAATGGACAAAAAAAGTTATTTTTACCAAAAAAAATGGTCAAGAAAGTTATTTTTTACCACATAAAAATTGACAAGAAAGTTATTTTTACCAAATAGAAAAATGGACTCAAAAGTTATTATTACCAAGCATAAATATGAACAAGAATGTTATCTTTACCAAACAGATAAATGGACAAGAAAGTTATTTTTACTAAATATGAACACGGACAAAAATTCTTATTTTTACCAAACGAAAATCGACAAGAATGTTATTTTTACCAAACATAGACATGATTCAAGAAAGTAATTTTTACCAAACAGAAAAATGGTCGATAAAGTTAGTTTTGTTAAATATGAAAATTGGCTAGAAAGTTATTTTTACCAAAGAAAAATTCACAAGAAAGTTATCTTTTACAACAAACTTAAAAATTAAAAAGTGATTTATTTTTAACAAATAAAAATGGACTACTGTTATTTTTACTCATATAAAAATGGTCAAGAAAGTTATTTTTAGCAAATAGAAGAATGGGCAAGAAGGTTATTTTTACCATGCATAAATAGGGACAAGTGAGTTATTTTCCTCCTCCAAAGATAGAAAAGAAACTTATTTCTACTAAATATAAAAAATATAAAAGAAAGTTTAATATACCAGACAAAAATGGACAAGAAAGTTATATTTACCAAGCAGAATAATTAATTGACAAGAAAGTAATTATTACAAAATAGAAAAATGGATGTGAAAGTTAATTTTACAAAGCATAAATGTGACCAAGAAAGTTATATTTATCAAACAGATAAATGGACAATAAACTTGTTACTAAATATAAAATGGACAAGAAAGTTATTTTTAAAGGCCGCCCCCGCAAAAAAAAAATGGACAAGAATGTTATTTTTACTAAATATAAAAATGGACAAGAAGGTTATATCTATAAAAATGGACAAGAAAGTCACATTTACCAAACAATAATGGTCCAAAAATTTATTTTTACCAAATAGAAAAATGGACAAGAAAGTTATTTCTACCAAATAGAAAAATGGACAAGAAATTTTTTTTTTACCAAACAGATAAATGGACAGGAAAGGTATTTCTACTAGATATAAAAATCAACAATAAAGGTAATTTTACCGAAATTAAAATTTACAAAAAAAGTTTTTTCTGCCAAACATAAATATGAAGAAAAAATTACTTTTTACCAAACAGAAAAATAGACAAGAAAGTTGTTTTCATCAATATAGAAATTGACAAGAAAGTTATTTTTCACCAAACAGAAAAATTGACAAGAAAATTATTTTTTCCAAACAGAAAAATTGACAAGAAAGTTATTTTCAATCCAAATGAAACTGGAGAAGAAAGTTATTTTTTACTGCACATAATAATGGACAAAAACGTTATATTTCCCAAACATAAATATGGAAAAGAAAGTTATTTAACCACAAATAAAAATAGACAATAGAGTTATTTTTACTAAATATAAAAATGGCCAAGAAAAATGTTTTTTACTGAATAGAAAAATGGACTAGAGAGTTTTTTTTTTTTTTACCAAACGTGAATATGGAAAAAAGAGTTATTTTTAACCGAAAGAAAAACGGACAAGAGAGTTATTGTTACTAAATATAAAAAAACGGTCAAGAAAGCTACTGTTCCAAACAGAAAAATGGACAAAAAAGTAATTTTTTACCACATGTAAAAATGGACGACAAAGTTATTTTCCGCAAGCATAGAAATGGACAAGAAAGTTATTTTTACAAAAAAAAAAATGGAAATGAAAGATATTTTCACCAAACAGAAAAATAAAAATGGACAAGAAAGTTATTTTCACCAAACAGAAAAATAAACAAGAAAATATTTCTACCAAACACAAAAATGGACAAGAAAGTTATATTTCAACAAATAGAAAAAGGAAAAAATAAAAATGATTTTACTAAAACTAAAAATGGACAAGTAAGTTATATTTACCACAAATAAAAATGGACAAGAAAATTATTGATACCAAGCATAAAAATGGACAAGAAATGTATTTTTAATACAAATACAAATGGATAAGAAAGTTATTTTGACCAAACATAAAAATGGACAAGAAAGTTATTCTTACCAAACAAAAAAGTGGACAAGAAAGTAATTTTTACCAAACATAACGAAGCACAAGAGAGTTATTTTACCAAACATGAAAATGGACAAGGAAAATGTTTTAACCAAACATTAAAATGGGCTAAAAGTTATTTTATCAAACATAAGGATGGACAAGAAAGTTACTTTTACCAAACATAAAAATGGACTAGAAAGTTATTTACCTAACAGAAAAATACAGTATATAAGACTTAATTCAATCAAACATAAAAATGGTCTTGCATCTTCTCTTTTACCAAATATGAAAATGGACAAAAAAGTTATTCTAACCAACATAAAAATTGATGCTATAGTTATTCTACTAAACATAAAAATGGACAAGAAAGTTATTCCTACCAAAAATAAAAATGGATAAGAAAGGTATTTTTACCAAAAAAAAAAAAGAAAAAGAAATTGACAATCAATGAGGAATTTGATACTGAGAAGCAAAATATCAAGACACCATTTTGCTAGGCTGAGAAACTAGAAGACTCTAACGAAGTCGATTTTTTTTTTAGATTTTTTTTAAGGTAGTGGGCATGGAAAAGATTAGATAATCCGATATAAGAGGAGATTCTTGGTTAAAACACATGATTGCCCAGATGATGAAGATGAGAAGCTTCATGCTGGGATGGAATTGCCCTGATTATGGAAATAAGTTGTTTAGTTTTGGCGGTAGATTACTATGAACACCAACAGATGTGATTTTAGTCTTCTTTTATAAGGTAACAGGGTGAATATTTTCTTAATAAGGGTGGAATTCGCTTAGTGTGTTATTTATTGGTTATGGACACGATTGGTTTTATGAGAGAGGTATAGAGTATTGCATTTGTGGAACGTTTTCTTTTTTACGATGAAGATTATCCCAAATAAAAGAGAAATCATTATGTACTTCCCTTGATTTGGTTTGGTAAATTGGAAGAATATTTTGCCTATTGAGAAAACTATTTGTATTATTTCGTTAATACAATAGTTATCTATTCCAATAATCAATACCAAGTTATACTATAAAGCCATATGGGTCCCTAGAGATTTCAAAAGAAGCAGGGGAAGGGAGAGAATATGATGGATTGACGAGCTAAGAAAATTATGTGCAGCAACTGTTATAGCAAGTCAATAAACAGATGAGAGTGGAAAAAATTGTCTGAATCCTTTGTCCTGCAGTTGACTAGTTACGGTTCATGATGATGATAGCGATCGACGATGATAATGATAACGATAATGAAGACATGCGGTGTGCCTTTCGTTATAATTTTAGTTAATGTTTTTCATTCAAATGCTAAAAAAGTCGTGAAACAGTAAATACTACAACAATAGATAACAAGTATCTCTATTTTCAAAAATATGTAATTCAATATTTAATTACCTATGTCTGACCACTATCTCGGTTTCGGAAAAAAAAAATCAGTATAGATACTGTCATTTCCTTTAATCAAAAGAATGTAGAATGCTATAGAACATTCCAACAAGCAAATCCAAGTCGTTATCTGTAGTACTTTAGATTCAAAACACAGACATAAACTTCGTTTACGGACGCAAATCTATATTTCGTGTTCGCTGATACACTTCTGCACCGGGAGTGCATTTGCACATAGAAGGGGTCTCGTAATACGAAGAGAATTGCAGCATCTGATATCCTTGCGTGAGTTTACCACTAAAACTCTCTCTCTCTCTCTCTCTCTCTCTCTCTCTCTCTCTCTCTCTCTCTCTCTCTCTCTCTCTCTCTCTGATTTACACTACATTGATATAGGAGAAAATACCTTATCTACCTTATATAATAAAGAGAAAGTTCCTGGTTATACACACACACAGATATATATATATATATATATATATATATATATATATATATATATATATATATATATATATATATATATATATATATATATATATATATATATATATATATATATATATATATCTGTGTGCGTGCGTGTGTGCGCGTGTCTATCTTTCCGGTCACGCTGACCTTTCCCTGTCCCTCATATAGGGGAAAATGAGTAGTCATACCCTGGCGAGAGGCGGCTGCGTGCGCGAGTATATCTATCTAAATATTTAGCCGTGAATTCGGACGCTTTGCGCACACTAGTAATATATATTATTTGCCAATACCGTATATTTCACATAATAGTAATTACATAAGGAAAAAGACACCTGTGTCTCTAAAATCATGATATGGGAATAAACAAGATCTTGAAGAAAGTTGAGTTGATGAGAAGTTTGTTTTAATTCTTATCTGGACAAAGCTCAGTGATGGACTTAAGGGAAGGAAAAGCTGCATTTGGGATCGATGTTGTCTTTCAACCATTTACCCGAAACAAGATGATTAAATCAAGTCAAAGAAATGTTCGAGTATATATCTATCTATCTATCTATCTATCTATCTATATATATATATATATATATATATATATATATATATATATATATATATATATATATATGTATATGTATATAGATATATTTATATATAGATACATATATATATATATATATATATATATATATATATATATATATATATATATATATATATATATATATATAACAATAATAGCAACATTAATAATTTCAGCCGTTTAAGTACACTGTAGGACAAAGACCTCCTACATGTTAATTCATCTCTTGGGTTTGGCCAGTTTTCATCCTCATGTTGGCTACTGCAGATTGGTGATGGTGGGAGATTTTTGACCGATCGCTCATAGCAAACCAACCTATTACGGGTGGACCTGACTAGTACAGATTTGCAGACCCTCTCGTCACGTTAATAAGACAACAGGAGTAATCAGGATTTTTTTGGTCATCTTCCACCCACTGGTTTTAAAGTAAAGGAACTTTTATAATACTAATCATTTTTATGTGGGATTTGTCCTTAGTCGCGACCACAATTCCTGTATCTATTACATGTGAAACACTGGCATTGCTACACTAAAGTTTTCCAGTGAAATTAGAACATTAGTAAATCTGACGTACATATTTATGCTGTAAAAAAAAAATAAATAAATAAAATAAAATAAAATAAAATAAAATTGCAGTCTACATAGTTCTAACTTTCGTTTCTGGACGTTGTCTACCATGAAAGTAAGATTTCTTGTTTTTTGTTTTTGAGAAATTAGGAAATTCATAGTCTCATATAAATTATTATTCTTTTTGAATAATAATAATAATAATAATAATAATAATAATAATAACAATAATAATAATGATAATAATAATAATAATAATAATAATAATAATAATAATTATATAATAGTTGATAATGAAGCTAGATTTAACCAGGAACCCCACACTGTAGACTGATTCATAGGAAATAACAATGACAATAATAATAATTATTATTATGAATAATTTCTTCATCCTAAATCAAAAGTAATTTTTCTTATTACCGGTAACCAAAGGAATTTTTTTCCTATCAAAAAAAAAAATTCTATACCAAATTGTTCATAAATTTTAACCTTTGGTAAAACCTTCCGAACACTCTCTGCGCATCGCACGAGATGAAAGAGACGCTGAGAGACAGACATTCTGCTTGGCTCGGAATCTAGTATCAGTATTCTATTCCATTAAGCCCGGCTAACTTTACTGCAGGATCCAGAGTCGAACTGAGTTTAATCACTATTCAAATAGTTTGAAATTCCCTTTAATCCCTAATTTAATCCTCTGGCCGTATATAGCTCCGGAATGAAACGAGTAGGGTTAACTTCAACTGAATTCCGTTACTCAAGATTTACATGTATTTTGAATTACCATATAGTCGAACCTTTTTTTCCTCTGATATTTGCAAGAAGTTAGAATAGGGAAAAAGAAATATCTACTCTCGGAACATATTTTGTAATGAGAATAGTACAAAGAATATATAACATGGAGAAAGGAATACTTATTTGGGAATGTAATTTTGTATTCAGTAAAGTACAAAAAGCATAACTATTATGTTGACTAAAATATATCCGTAGCTTACAACCACACTCATCGCAAAGATTTATTTCTATATCGGAAGTAAACCTAATTATGGAATATTTGAATGAATTACTTCCAATTGTGTTACGTGGTGGGCCGGGAAATCGGGTAAAACTCGCTGGTAAGAGACTGATGTCTCGCCAGGTAAATCCTCGGAGAACTGGGTAACGTCAGGTTCCGATTTCTTTTAATGGACTCTCGTGGCATGATTGGTTTCGACCTGGCCTTTCATTAAAAGGGGCTAGCGTTCGATCCCAAGTATGAGGTAGAAATTTATTTCTATTTGAACACGATGTTGTGTTGATATTTATCCATATTGACTCATTAGGGGTAATTTGAATGAATTAGTACCAATTGTGTCATGTGGTGGGCCGGGAAATCGGGTAAAACTCGCTGGTAAGAGACTGATGTCTCGCCAGTTAAATATTCGGACCGCTGGGTAGCGTCAGGTTCTGATTTCTTTTAATGGCCTCTCGTGGCATGATTGGTTTCGACCTGGCCTTTCATTAAAAGGGGCTAGCGTTCGATCCCAAGTATGAGGTAGAAATTTATTTCTATTTGAACACGATGTTTTGATGATATTTATCCATATTGACTCATTAGGGGTAATTTGAATGAATTAGTACCAATTGTGTTACGTGGTGGGCCGGGAAATCGGGTAAAACTCGCTGGTAAGAGACTGATGTCTCGCCAGGTAAATCCTCGGACAGCTGGGTAGCGTCAGGTTCCGATTTCTTTTAATGGACTCTCGTGGCATGGTTGGTTTCGACCTGGCCTTTCATTAGAAGGGGCTAGCGTTCGATCCCAAGTATGAGGTAAAAATTTATTTCTATTTGAACACGATGTTTTGTTGATATTTATCCATATTGACTCATTAGGGGTAATTTGAATGAATTACTACCAATTGTGTCACGTGGTTGGCCGGGAAATTGGGTAAAACTCGCTGGTAAGAGACTGATGTCTCGCCAGGTAAATCCTCGGACTGCTGGGTAGCGTCAGGTTCCGATTTGTTTTAATGGCCTCTCGTGGCATGGTTGGTTTCGACCTGGCCTTTCGTTAGAAGGGGCTAGCGTTCGATCCCAAGTATGAGGTAGAAATTTATTACTATTTGAACACGATGTTGTGTTGATATTTATCCATATTGACTCATTAGGGGTAATTTGAATGAATTACTACTAATTGTGTCACGTGGTGGGCCGGGAAATCGGGTAAAACTCACAGGTAAGAGACTGATGTCTCGCCAGGTAAATCTTCGGACAGCTGGGTAGCGTCAGGTTCCGATTTCTTTTAATGGCCTCTCGTGGCATGGTTGGTTTCGACCTGGCCTTCCATTAGAAGGGGCTAGCGTTCGATCCCAAGTATGAGGTAGAAATTTATTTCTATTTGAACACGATGTTGTGTTGATATTTATCCATATTGACTCATTAGGGGTAATTTGAATGAATTACTACTAATTGTGTCACGTGGATGGCCGGGAAATCGGGTAAAACTCGCTGGTAAGAGACTGATGTCTCGCCAGGTAAATCTTCAGACTGCTGGGTAGCGTCAGGTTCCGATTTCTTTTAATGGCCTCTCGTGGCATGGTTGGTTTCGACCTGGCCATTCATTAGGAGGGGCTAGCGTTCGAACCCAAGTATGAGATAGAAATTTATATATATATATATATATATATATATATATATATATATATATATATATATATATATATATATATATATATATATATATGTATATATATATAATATAAACACACACACACACATATATATATATATATATATATATATATATATATATATATATATATATAAACACACACACACACACACACACACACATATATATATATATATATATATATATATATATATATATATATATATATATATATATATATATATATCAACAACGTAATCATTTGAAAAATATATTTCACTTAGTTATCAGAGCAAAAAAACTAACATACACATACACAAAAAAAAAGAATCGACAATCTAACTTACAATTTGTTATTTCATATATTAATTTTCTTGGGAAAATGTCTGATATCGAATCTTACCGTCGTTTCGATTTTCAGTACCCAAAATTGTTCAGAGGTTCCAAACGTGCAATTTGATCATCCCTATATTTATGAAAAATATTCATGAATGGGTATGCGTATATAATATAAAATTTTGTTGTATTTAGAAAGTATTAGAATAAGGATATCTTTTATTGCGGCAAGACTGAAAACAACATTTCCTACAGAGAAATGTTAAAATCTTCATAAGAGTATCCCATAAAAATCTTGAAACCACAGACAGAATAGCACATATAATAGAATTTTTACGTTTTTAAAATCAGTATATTTAACACGCATTGTTACCGGTGGAGATAATGGTATATATTGCGAATATAGGAATTTTGATATTTTATTTTAACATATTCATTTTTATTTTATTCTCTGTAATTTACACGATTCTTCTGCACTGTTTCATATAGAATATTGCTTTATTATTCAAGATATTTTTTTCCATTCTTTTTGAAAGACAAAAGAAGAAATAATCAATAAATTGGTGAAGGTAGAACCAATATAGCATCCAATAACAGGTTGGTATCTAATCAATATAACAACAGCGTTATTGTTAACTTTTCTGAATAGATTAGCTGTTTATGTTTCATCATATTGTGTGGCACTTCTTGCCTGGAATCTCCTATTAAACGGTCACAGGCTTAATCCGCTGTGGCTAAAGATATCACATTTTCTTTTTAATTTTCTTTATAGGTCTTTCTTGAGCTGTCCTGTTGTGATAGATCCTTTTATCAAAATTTGTAACAAGGAGTTTAACCTCCTTACCTCTCATTCATAATTTCTAATAGTTGAAATTATTATTATTATTATTTTTATCATTATTTATAATTATTATTATTATTATTATTATTATTATTATTATTATTATTTCATTATTATTATTAGCTAAGCTCCAACTTTATTTTGAAAATCAATATGGTAAATGCCTGAAGGTCCCAACAGGCCAGGCATCCAAGTATGGAAAAGAAACAAACTCACGAAAAACTGTAAACGACAAATAGTAATAAAAAAACAAATGTAAAGTATAATCAAATCAGTAACTCCGAAATACAGGTATTCCATTTAAGAAAATGAGGCAGCAATAAAAAAGACTAACACTAAACGTGTAATTCGACGAGTAAGAACAGCCATCAGGCGACAATCACACGCGGGAGAGGAACTAACCTAGTCCAGCCCGGGAGGCGATAAGGCTGGCTATAAAACGAAATGCACATTTGGAATAGAACCCTAAGGACGAGATCTGCGAGTTCTGATAAGATCAAGTTTCCGGTATAGCTGTGCATTGTCTTCTGACCTTTCCATCTGAAGTGAAATCGCTACAAAAAAATCTCTTTGGGCAAGGGCCTCGAGGTGGCTGAAGGTGGAACATCTTGGTAATGCTGTACCTACGGGTTTATGTAGGAATGATTGACATTAGGAATTGGCAACATGTTAGTTTTATTTCATATTATTTAATAAAATGCATATATATATATATATATATATATATATATATATATATATATATATATATATATATATATATATATATATATATATGGCAACATGTTAGTTTTATTTCATATTACTTTATAAAATGCATATGTATATATATATATATATATATATATATATATATATATATATATATATATATATATATATATATATATATATTAATGTAAACATTAATTCCATACTAGGCGGTATATCTTAGCAATACATGTTTGCCAATGGTTATACTCATATAAGCGGATGAAGTCACTGGCAGCAGGGTGACGGATAGGTTTAAGGCAATGGACAAACGGTCTCTTCGGCTTCTACTCCTGATGCCTGGCGGTTGATCTTACTAGAATTAGTTTGGGCTGGCAGGGGCACTTGCCTTAGTTAGACAGGCACTGCACATCACAAGGAACTGGCTATCCTTTGATGTATGTAGCCAATGAATCCTCTATGGATTTAGTCAGTCATGGATAGAGAAGATGAAAGAATGGCCCCCAGTCCCTGGCGTAGCATTTTGCTAAGAATCTCCCGGTTTATAAATACAAAAGAAAGATTGGAAATAGGTAATTGGAATGTTAGAACCATGAATGAGATTGTTAAGTTACAGCAAATGGAGAGTGAATTTATGAAATATGGTTTCGATATCTTGGCCCTAAGAAAAACACGTTGTAAGGAAACTTTAGACCAAGGGAATATATATATTTACTCAGAAAGATGAGATGGAGCTGGAAGAGAAGCGGTAGGAATGATGAGGACACCAAGAGTAGAAAGGCATTAACCTAGTGGAGAGCTGTAAATAGTAGATTGTTACTAGCAAAGTTCAAATCAAAACAGTGCAATATAAGTATTATAGTTTGCTATGCCCAAACAAATGATTCCCATGAAGAAAGGAAAGATGAATACAATGAAGAATTGCAGAGGATAATAGATGAGATCCCTGAGAGAGATATGAAAATTGTGATTGGTGCCTTCAATTCTATAGTTGGCAGAAATAATCAAGGGATAGAGAATGTGATGGGTGTCGAGGGTCTTGGTGACGTTACAAATTAAAATGGAGCACATTACCTAAGTTTCTGTTCAACAAACAATCTTGTCATTGGAGATGCTCTGTTCCAACATAAGAAGTTCCACAAGTATACATGGACTTCACCATGTGGCAATTACAAAAACCAGATAGATCACATTGCCATTAATAAAGAGAGAATGGGGACTCTGAGAAATGTAAGAAGCTAAAGAGGTTCAGATATTGATAGTGATCACCAGCTCCTCATTGCCACAAAGAAATTAAAACTAAAAACATCAAACAGAAAGGTAGATAGAATACCTAGGTTTGATACAACTAAGCTTCTGGAGGAAGAAGCTTTTGAAATTGAATTTAGGAATCGATTTGCAGTATTAGAGACTTTAAGAGACGAAGAACAGACAATCAATGAAGAATGGTGTTATATTAAGAACATATATCAGTCAGTTGGTAGTTGAGTCTTGGGACAAACAGTTACAAGTCGAAAGCCATGGATATCGAATGAAATTTGGGATACAATAAAAAGGGGACAAAGACAGAAATTGATTGTCGAAAGTTTTTGAGGAAGTAATGATAATTACAAGGTAGAACATGCTAGGTATTCCAGTATTGACGGAGAGGTCAAAAGAAAAGCCAAGAATGACTGGAGAGAGTATTAAGACAGTAGAGCAGATGAGGCCAACAAAGCTATGAATTCAGGAAGTGGCTATGGTGTGAGAATTGCTCTTAGAATTACTAATGAAATCTTGACTAGAGCAAAGAAGAGGCATATACCTACCAAAAAGAGAGATGGTTCTGTTATAGCAACAGAATATGAAGAAAGACAACGATGGATGGAACACTTTAGTGAGGTTTTGAATAGATCATATGAAGGGAACAATTTATTTGATATACCTGAAGCTGATGAAGACCTTGATGTGCCCAGGAATGAATTCAGTTTGTTTGAAATCGAAGCTATCCTCAAAAAACTAAAGAGATGGAAAGCCCCTGGATACGATGGAATAACTGCCATGATGATACTGGCCGAAAACTAAGTGACTCCAGACTACTTACAAGATTATTTTGTAGAATGTTGCATGAAGAGGCAAAACCTAATGAATGGGAGTGAGGCGTGTTGGTGAAAATAGCTAAAAAGGGAGACCGGACTGATTGCAATAATTACGCAGGCATAACAGTTCCGTCAGTTTTTATGAAAATATATAGTATGCTTACTCTTAAAAGACTGGAGAGAAAGATTGATGAAAAGCTGAGAGATGAACAAGCAGAATTTAGAAAAAGTAGTGGTACACACCTAATTTTCATTTTGAGACATTCAGTACAGCAATGGGTAGAATATAGAAATCCCCTTTTGATGATATTTGTGGACTACGATAAAGCCTTTGATAGTATGCACCGGACAATTTTGTGGAGAATCCTGCGTTATTATGGAATTCCTCTTAAATATGCAAATTTGATAAAGTCTGTTCATAAGTATGGCAAGTGCAAAGTTAATGTCATTGGAGTCTTATCAAGTAGGTTTCCAGTGAACAGCGGAGTACACCAAGGGAATGTGTTGTCACCTATGTTTTTTATCCTCCTCATGGAATTTGTAATGTGGAGAACAGTCAGAGATGGTGGAGAAGGATTGGACTGGACTGGTGATAGGAATTTAGCAGACCTAGAGCATGCTGATGATGCTGTCCTTCTGAGCAGAACACCACAGGGTTTGCAAAGCTTGCTTACCAGAATGCATGAAATATCACACGAGGTGAGGCTGAAGATAAACAGAAGAAAGACAGAGATGATGAGAACAGACTATGCAATGGATGATGAGATATCATTGTAATGAGAAATGATTAATGAGGTAGAATAATTTAGGTATTTAGGAACAATGATCTTCAATACAGGATATGTAGAATTAGAGTTTAGCGAAAAAAAGGTTAAGTAGAATTTTGAAATCAAATCGCTTAAAATTTCATATAAAAATCAGACTATATATCAGTTTAGTGAGATCAGTGTTACTCTACAGACATGAATCATGGTATGACAATTAAACAATCTCCAATAGATGTAGTAGATTGTAGAATAAAGACCTCAAAAGGATATTTAGAGTCAAATGGCAGGACAGGATTAGAAATGAAACTATAAGAGAAATTATTCCAGTACCAGATGTGGAGGAGATCATGATGAGGGGAGATGGAGATGGTTTGGACATGCTCTTTGCACTCCCCAGACAGATTAGTTCACCAAACATTCAGCTGTGCTCCACAATGCACTAAAAGAATTGGAAGACACAGGCCTACATGCCTTAGGACAATAAAGCGCAAAGTAGGAGATGATGAATGGGGAAGTATTGAATTAAAAGCTCAAGTCAGAGACGACTGGTGAAATATAACCGATGCCCTTTGCGTCAGTAAGCGTAGGAGATGATGATGATGATGATATACATAATATATATATATACATATATATTACAACCAAGCTACAACCCAGTTGGGAAATCAGGATGCTATAATCCCATGGCCTCCAACAGGGAAAGAAGGCCAGTAAGGAAATGAAATAAGAAAGTAACTAAACTACATGAGAACCAATGAACAATTAAGATAAAATATTTTAAGAACAGTAACAATAAAAAAGGAGGTCTTTCATATATAATCTATAAAAACTTAATAATACTAGAGAAAGCAAGATAAGATATAATAGTGAGCCCGAGTGTCTCCTCAAACAAGAGATATCTACCCCAAGACAGTGAAAGACCCTGGTACAAGACTAGAAAATGATGGATTGATTTTGGAATGTCCTCCTCCTAGAAGAGCTACTTACCATGGCTACAGAGTCTTTTCTACCCTTACCAAGAGGACAGTAGTAGCTGAAAAATTACAATGCAGTAGTTAACCCCTTGAGTGAAGAAGAATTGTTTGGTAATCTCAGTGATGCCAGGTGTATGACAGAGGAGAAAGTGGAAAGAATATGCCAGACTATTCAGCATATATATAGGCAAAGGGAAAAGGAGCCATAACCCGAGAGAGAGAGAGAGAGAGAGAGAGAGAGAGAGAGAGAGAGAGAGAGAGAGAGAGAGAGAGATCACAGGTTGTATTGTCTGGCCAGACAAAGGACCCAGTAACTTTCTAACGGTAGTATCTGGATGGGTGGCTAGTACCAAAGACTATGTACCGAAGGAAGATAGGAAGGCTGAGCCTAATACCACTCAAATGAGTGTGCGAGTAGAAGATGCCAGATACTCCCATGCGAAACGAATGGTTCCATCTATTGAGCGAGCGGTCAAACATTCAGAGTGTTAATGCTTACGGGAATATATGATGGCATTTGATTGTAAATTTTGCAATATATTTGTTTATAATTTGCATTACTACGTCAGTATATTGTATTCTTATATTTATGACATTCTTATATTTTAGATAACTAAATTGCAAGTTTACAAATAGGCACATATATAGATTAAGAATGCATATCCTTAAGTTTTTCATTTTATTTTTTCAGAAACTTAAAAGCTATATCTCTTATAATTCAGTTAATTTTCTTGTAAATTTATGCAATGTATATAACAATCATTTTTAAATGTTCTATGAAATATCACGCTCGAATAAAGTAAAACATACTGTATATCTGATATGTTTAACTTAGCCACAAGCTCATTTGTGTAGGCATACATTTAATCACAGTTTGTAGGCCACTGTAGGATGGAGATATTAAGTGTATACAAAACACAATTGTAATTTTCTATTTATTGAAACGGAAAAGCATAATGCACTCTTGTCTACTCTTTCGTCATATAAACTAATAAATGTATAAATGTATAAATATACAAACAAAAGGAACAAAATAACTCACTAAATTGTATCACCCATAAAAATAATCAAGAGGTGGTTGGAAATAGAAATAAGGTAGCATAAAAGCCACCTAAAAGTGCAAGATAGATCACATGCAAATGAACTTTTATAAATTATACACAAATAAGACAAAATAACTCGGTAAACAATATTGCACACATAAAAACTGTAAAAAGAAAAATTAAAAAAAAATAACATACAAACAAACCAAAATTACATCATGAATTACATGCAAATAAACTCTAATATAATTATAAATATGAGAAAACATAATACTAAAAAAAAGGTTTTCTTCAAAAATTAAATACATAATGCAAACATAAGACAAAGCAATTATGCTAACATAGAAAGTACAGACAGTAAACACACATTCAATGTTCAATAGTATACAAATAATGTATAAAAATACTGTAAAATTTTCGTCTTAATTTAGCAAATAAAAAATATTAAAATACAAGGAACACTCACACAAAATAACATGTTGAAGCAGTATACTCCTGTAATGCTACTCGAGTGTGCAAATATTCGGAAATATTCATGCACTTATAAGTTAAATCAAAGTTAAATACGATACATCCCACTAAACATGTTCCTAGAGCCAAA
>NC_090733.1:93306339-93308839 GCF_036898095.1 Palaemon carinicauda | reverse complement strand
GTCTTTAACTTCACTGACAAGCGAATTTAGTATTAAGTGAACTATTTCTTTGTTATGTTGTTATTTTCAGTGAAACATTATCATAACCTCAAGATTTTTCAGGTATAATGACCATGTTATCTCTTTATATTTTACGTTATTTTGGTGCTTTTTATACATCTCATTTTAATGGTGATTGTTTTAGTGAAAATATTTTAATGTTATATTTTTTTATTCAAATATTATACTTCTTGTATTGTTGCATTAAGAATTTTGAAGGCCTGGAAAGTTGTATTGACATAAAAGGTCAAGCAATGTAAAGAAAATGACATGTTGATTGATATTACACCGAAGATTTCGGATTTTTAATGTAAATTAAAAATTCATTTTATATTAGTGTCCTGAATTAGGGGTACTTGGATTTTCAGTATATTTCTAGATTCCTGAAGATATTTTTTTTTTTACCATTCTCCCAAAGAAACAAAAGGAAAATCTGTTCTTCCTTTGTGAGATACGGTTTCTGTAATGAATTTCGTAGAAACTATGTTGTACAATATGACTTATGAAGAAAAGCGAAAAGGGCTGCAAACAATACTTGAAAGATTGCGAGAAGTATTCGAGTTTCGTTTATCCATAATATATTACTTAGGTCCAGAGTTTGTAAGAGGTAATATGCACACCCACGTAATTATTCATATAATCAACATATATATAATCTCCTTTCATACTGCACCGCTATGTGGATAAGTAAAACACATTCTTCCTAAGCCGTTCATATAATAAATTCTGATTTTTGTAATTCTTAAAGGACTTCAGTCATGAATTCAGAAAAGCAAAGAAGAGTTTAACTCCAACCAACGTACATTAACATTAAGTTAATGCTCTAAACTTCCTTCTGCCTGGAAATCTGGATTACTGTTTCAGAGATGTTGACTTATGGGATGCTATTCAATTTTGTGGCAGGGTACGACGAGAGCACTACTTCGTATTTTAGGAAAATACGAAAATACTGCATTCAGTTTTTTACTTTAATTGTATTTTCTACTTACTTAAGGATTCAAGATAATTGGACTTCTTTATGGGATTAACGAAAAAATTAATTGATTTGTTTTCAAATCACCTATCATAATAAAAACAAATCTAATCAAATGAAAAAAAAATAAAATAAACATACATTTAAGCAATGGATCACTGGTTCAAGTGTGCATCGTACCTTGTGATTTTGTTTCGAGTTTTACGAAATTTATTTGAATACTGTCACAGGTAGAATATATATATATATATATATATATATATATATATATATATATATATATGTATACATATATATATATATATATATATACATATATATATATATATATATATATATATATATATATATATACCGATATATATGTATATATATACACATATATATATATATGTGTGTATATGTATATATATATATATATATATATATATATATATATATTAATATATATACATATATTTATATATATATATATATATATATATATATATTTATATATATATATATATATATATATATATATATATATATATATATATATATATGTGTGTGTGTGTGTGTGTGTGTGTGTGTATCGGGTAGGGAAACATTAACGAGGTGTAAGGGTTTGTGCATTGTAATGTTTAGTAAAGTTATACTAGTGGGGGCCACCCATACTAGATTGGTTTGCTGTGAGCAATCAGACGAAAATCACCCAACATCACCAATCTCCAGTGGCTATTGTGGAAATAAACATTGGCCAAGAACCCAAACAAGTATATCACACCCCTGTCTCGGTCCTCAGTCCCCAACGGCAGTGGAATAACTGCTACATTCCCTTTCAAGGTGTGCTAAAAATCTCTGGTTTAGAAAAGGCCACCTTTGGAAACTCAAACTTGCAACCTACAACCCCAGGACCCTCTCTATGGAATAGCTCGCTGTGTTACTAGAAAAGCTGAAATAAATAAATTGGTATATAAAATGAATGAGTATAGAATCTTATATATAATTAAGAGAGGGCCCTATATTTTCCCTCAGAGGACATGAAAGGAACAAAGAAAATGTAGTGGGTTTTCTTAATATTAAAAATCTTGAAGGTAACATAGAAAAATTTCGTAGTACTACTGATAAAATTGCAGGACTAATTATGAAACTAAATAAAAAGTATAACTGAAGATCATTCAAATGTATACACCAACAAAATCCAATTAAAAGGAAAAAATAAAATCCTTCATGAAGACTGGAGATACCTATGAAAAAAATAAAACTATATCTACATTTGTTTTTGGAGATTTTAAATGGTGAAGTAGGTCAAAAGAAAAGAGGTCAATCAGCAGTTAATGAATTTTGAGTAGACACAAGGAATGACAGAAGAGACATGTTTGTAGAATTTGCTGAAAGAAACATTCTTAAAATAATGAACACGTTTTTTATAAGAAGGAACACGGAGAATGGACGTGGAAAAGCCCAAATGGATAGTTGAAAAATAAGATAGATGTTATTCTCAGT
>NC_090733.1:93278839-93301339 GCF_036898095.1 Palaemon carinicauda | reverse complement strand
AGATAAAAAGAAGAAAGACAGAGATGATGAGAATGGAGTATGTAATGGAATATGAAATATCATTGGAGGAGAAAAGATTAATGAGGTAGAATCTTTTAAGTATTTAGAATTAAAGTTTAGTGAAAGACTGAAAAAAGCAAATCACACGATGGCTAGGTTGAGTAAAATTTTGAAATCAAATCGCCTGAAATTAAATACAAAAATCACACTATATATCAGTTTAGCGAGATTGGTGTTACTCCATGGACCTGCGTCATGGTATGACAATGAAACAATCTCTAATAGCTTTAATAGATTTGAGAGCTAAGCCCTCAGAACGATATTGGGAGTTAAATGGCAGGACAGGATTTTAAATGATACTATAAGAGAGATTACTCGAGTGCCATATGTGTATGAGATCATGATTAGGGGTAGATGGAGATGGTTTGGGCATGCTCTTCGCACTCCCCAAGAGAGATTAGTTCATCAAACTGGAAGATCCAGGCCTACATGGCTGAGGACTATGAAGTGCGAAGTAGGAGATGATGAATGGAGAAGTATTGAATTAAAAGCTCAGGATAGAGACTACTGGCAAAATCTAACTGAGGTTCTTTGCGTCACTAGGCGTAAGAAGGGATGAGGATGATGATGATGATATATATATATATATATATATATATATATATATATATATATAATATATATATATATATATATATATATATATATATATGGTTATGTATATATATATATATATATATATATATATATATATATATATATATATTATATATACATTTATATAGAAATGTATTATATA
Source organism: Palaemon carinicauda (assembly GCF_036898095.1). NCBI lineage: Eukaryota > Metazoa > Arthropoda > Malacostraca > Decapoda > Palaemonidae > Palaemon > Palaemon carinicauda. The sequence goes on along the minus strand of NC_090733.1, from coordinate 93,300,540 downwards.
TACATATATATATATATATATATATATATATATATATATATATATATATATATATATATATACATATATATATATACTCACATATATTTTGCATGATCTTTTGTGCTTGAATTGGTCACAATTACATAGTAGTGTAGATCCTGTTGTCCCTTTGAATGAGAATCTAGTCAACATAATTGATAGGCGTATCCCTTCTCGTGTGCTAAGGTACAGAGTGAAGGACAAACCATGGTTCAATGATAATTGTAGACGTGCTTATTTGGAGAAGCAGGATGCTTATCACCTTTGGAAGGGTAACAGATCAGATTTGACATGGAACAACTATACTCAGCTTCGAGATTTTGCTCAGAGAGTTTATGCCTCAACTGAAAAGGAATACAATTTAACCATAAAAGAAACCCTTTCTTGTACAACTCAGGAACATAAATGATGGTCTACCCTTAAATTTGCACTCTTTGGTGTAGATGCAACAGTTCCTCCTTTACTTAAACCAGATGGCTCAGTCACTCACTGTCCAAAGGAAAAGTGAACCCTTTTGGATGATGTTTTTGACAGTAAACAGAGTAATGAAAAACTTGAACTTCCTTATTCCTGTTTTCCTGAGACTAAACTAACTAGTTTAGCTTTTCGATCTCGTGAGATTAAAGCTCTGTTGATGGACCTTGATGCTTATGGAGGTGTAGACCCAAAGGGTATTTTTCCTTTGTTTTTTATAAAGACAGGAGATTTCTTAGCTCCAAAGTTATCTGTTATTTTGCGCAAGTTAGCAAGAAGAGGAGCTTTTAGCAATTGCTGGAGAATTGGTTATGTTACTCCTCTATGTAAATGTTTTTGTGTAGCTCAAGTCCCACTGATTACCGCTCAATTTCCATAACTCCCATATTATCTAAAGTTTTTGAACGTCTTCTGGCAAAGAGTCTTAATAGGTTTTCCGAAGGAAATCACCTACTCCCTAGTCTGCAATTTGGTTTTCGTAAAGGCCTTGGGACATGTGATGCCCTTCTTACAATCTCCATTGCTGTACAGAAATCCCTTGATTGTGGTCAGGAACTTCGTATGATTGGCCTTGATTTTAGTGCTGCCTTTGACCGTGTTAATTATGAGGCCCTTGTTTTCAAACTGAAACAGTTGGGAGTGGGTGGGTCGTTTCTTAGCATCATTGTTGATTTTTTAAGTAATAGATCTTAAAGAGTTGTTGTTGATGGGCACCATAGTGAGTATAGGAATGTGATATCCGGTGTTCCACAGGGTAGTGTTCTTGGCCCATTACTTTTCATACTATATACACATGACATGTGGTTTGGCCTAGAAAAAAAGCTTGTTGCATATGCAGATGATGCTACTCTCTTTACATCAATTCCATCCCCTGAATATAGATTTGGGGTTGGTAAATCCCTTAATGGAGATTTAGCTAAAATTAGCGCATGGTGCAAATCATGGGGTATGAAGTTGAATCCTAACAAAACTCAAAGTATGATTGTAAGTAGGTCAAGGACGGTGGCTCCTCAACATCTGGATCTCAGTTTTGATAATGTTTCTTTAAATTTGTGTGACTCTTTTAAAATTTTAGGTGTGATTCTCGACAGCAAATTTACTTTTGAGAAACACATTAGGTCTGTGTCTTCTTCAATTGCACAAAAAATTGGTTTATTGAGAAAGTCTTACAAGATTTTCGGTGATCAATCTATTCTGAAGAAGTGTTTTAATTTTTTCATTCTACTTTGTTTTGAGTATTGTTCTCCTCCTCTGGTCTTCAGCTGCTGATTCTCATCTTAATTTGTTGGACAGAAACTTACGGTCTATTAAATTTCTTATGCCTGATCTAGATATTAATCTTTCAATTAGTTCATTATGCATGTTGCATAAGATTTTTCATAACTCTGACCATCCTTTACATTCAGATCTCCCTGGACAATTTTATCCTGTTTGTAATACTATGCAGGCAGTTAATTCTAATAGCCAGGCCTTCTCCATCATGAGGCTAAATACTACACAGTATTCAGAAGTTTTATTCCAGCTGTTACCAAGTCGTGGAATGATCTTTCTAATCGGGTAGTTGAATCAGTAGAACTTCAAAAGTTCAAAGTTGGAGCAAATGTTTTTATGTTGACCAGGCTGACATGAGTGTTTTTATTGTTTATATATGATATATCTACTTTTGACGTAGTTAATAGTTTATAAAGGACATATCTGTTTTGACGCTGTAACTGTTTTTAGAATGATATATTGTTAATTTATTCTCATCATTTATTTATTTCCTTATTTCCTTCCATCACTGGGGTATTTTTCCCTGTTGGAGCTCTTGGTTTTATAGCATCTTGCTTTTCCAACTAGGGTTGAAGCTTGGCTAGTAATAATAATAATAATAATAATAATAATAATAATAATAATAATAATTATATATATATATATATATATATATATATATATATATATATATATATATATATATACATATATATATATATATATATATATATATATATATATATATATATATATATATATATATATCCTAATTCATGTATGTAGATGAGTTGTACGTCGAGGTAAATGAACTCAATATTCATGAGTATTCCACAAAAACCGATATCTCAGCATATTATTGTACTAGATTGCATTTTGGTAGCGATGGGAGTTTAGTAGCCTTTGGGCGCTCGAGTTCATAAGTCCCTCTCCTGAGAGGGTAGTTGTGTACTGTGTACTCACAAACGAACCTTTTGTAATAAATGAAGATAACCCATATTCCGAGGTCTCATTATCCATCTACATGGGTCATATTGGTGTCAGGTGTAAAAATATGCCTGTTTGTGTATGCTGAGAATGAAGTTGTTCTTTGAGCCAGGGAAATAAAAATTCAAGATGTCGAGATACACAAGGACTAACATAGCAGACGCTGCTGCTGCTGGAGATAAGAGCGAAGGAGCAGTGGGATATAGCGTTCCCGATGAAGAATATAGACAGGAAATTAGAACGTAAGAATTGGAAAATAAGTTAGATAACTTACAACAGTTAATGAACAGATTGATTGTGGAACAAGAACAGGAGGGGCGCGCAACCACACCATAGAGTCTCATGAAAAAAAACAATAGACTCTATTTGCATATGTTCTCGGTGATTTCAGTTCTAAAGTGGGTCATAAGAAGAGAGGAGAATCAGCAGTATGTAAATTTGGAGTAGGTACAAGGAATGGCAGAGGAGACATGCTTGTAGAATTTGTTGAAAGAAGCAAACTTAAAATCATGAATATATTCCTTTATACAAAGGAATATAGAAAATAGACACAAAGCCCAAATGGAGTAACGAAAAATGAAATAGATTTTATTCTCACAGGAAAAAAGATACATATTTATAGATTTATCAGTATTATACAATTAAAGTCAAGAGATCATTGAATGATGAGAAGTTATTTTTTTTTCATATATAAGGAAAGAGAGTATAAAAATCAATTAAAAAAAAACACTCCTGTAATAGGATAAAATGTGATGAGTTTAGTTTAGTAACACAAAATAGGTACGCCTGGGTACATGATAATATGGAAGCAAGTAAAGAAGAAATGAACAGTAATTTATACTAATTTGTATTGGAATCAGCATAAGACACAGGTGAAACAGTTCCTAAACTAGATCAAGGAAAACTATCAGAAAAGACCAAAAATCTAATAAAGAAATGATTGGAAATGAGGGTAAAATCCTAGAGAGGATAAACAGAATCAGCAGAATTATCCAAAGCAATAAACAAACTAAAAACTCAAGATATTCGCATACACAAGCAGACAAAAACTTAGGAAACAATAAAGAAAAGAAGAATCAAATTAAAAAAAAAAAAATTGGAACAAGGAGGACAACAGATGTTTGCTTTAAATGATGAAAATTGAAATATTCTCCACAACACGGAATGAGGGATAAGAATTGCAGATGATCTATATACAATGTTATATGATAGTGATAAAAGAAATAACTTCAGCAACAGATATAACAAAACACCTGAGACGGTATCAAACGTAACAGAAGCAAAAAAAAGCATTCTAAGGTATAAAAAGAGGCCCAACAGCAGAAGATGGCCTAAAAATTGATTTAAAAATAGACTGAGATTTCATAGTAGTAAATCTTACTGAACACCAAAAGTCTGCATGAATGACCTATAGTTTATACCTTCATCTTTGGTAAACTTCATAATTATGCTAGTTCCCAAAAAGGAAACAAAAAAGACCTGGAAAATTACAATCTAACAAGTTTACCCTCCATAATAAATTGAATATTTACAAAAATTATATTAGCCCGAATAGAAAGACAGTTCAACTTTAATCCACCAAGAGAGCAATCAGGTTTAAGAGGTGATTATTGAGTAACTGACCATATAAACGTAATTAATCAGCTAATGGAAAAATCAATAGATTATGACAAACCACTTTTGTAGCATTTATACAGTATGGGAAAGCTTTTGATTCTTTCAAAATCTCAACAGTAATGAAAGCCCTTCATAAACAAGGGACAAAAGAATTTTATGTAAGAACACTTCAAAATATCTTTACAGGAAGTACAACAATCTTAATGTACATAAAAATAATGAGAGACTTCCAATTGAGGGAGGAGTTAGACAGGGAGACCCAATCTCTCCTAAATTATTCACAGCGTGTCTAGAGCTTTTGAAGAATTAATTTTGGGAAATTGTAGGAACTAATATTAATGGAGAATACCTTAACAATTTACGATTTGCAGATGGAAGAGTTGAGTTTATATCATAGGAAGAATTACAAATCATGATAGAAGACTTGAATTTCAAAAACAGTAATATGGGACTGAAAATGAATATGAGTAAAACTAAGATAATGTTCAATGAAAATGCAGAGAGACAACAAATAACAGTTATGCATGAGCCTTTGGAGATTGTTACCGAATAAACGTAATTAGGACAGACAGTATTTCCCTAAGACACGAGACTGAAATTGAAAGAAGGATTAGCACGGATGGAAAGCATCTGGTAAACAAAAGCGAAATTTTAAAAAGTAAAATGCCACTTTCTTAAAAATGAAAATTATTTAATGAGATGGTCCTTCCAGTATTAACTTATGCATCAGAAACTTGGAGCCTTACTAAAGCCTGAAAACATAAGCTACTTACAACTCACAAAGCTAAGGAAAGAATAATGATGGGAATAATACCAAGAGACAGAAAAAGAGCACCATGGATACAAGAGCAAACTAAAGTAGAGGATATTCTAACAAATTGTAAGAAATAGAAATGGACATGGGCAGGACATGAAATGGGGAATGGCTGACAATAGATGGGTATTAAAAATAACAGAGTCGGTCCCTAGAGATTGTTAACGAAACAGAGGAAGGAAGAGAAGATTGTGGGACGGGAAAATAAAGACAATAGACACACTCAAGTGGAAGGTCATGTTTGAGGCCTTCGCTCTGCCGTGGACAAGTAACGGTCGAAAATGATGATGATGATGATATATATATATATATATATATATATATATATATATATATATATATATATATATATATATATGTATATATATATATATGTGTGTGTATATATATATATATATATATATATATATATATATATATATATATATATATATATATATATATATATATGGATATAAATATATATAGTTTCGTGATACTTCTTCAGAGGACTGATTTATTGAGAGAGGTTTCTTTACAATTTATAGGGAAAGCAAACGTACGAACATACATATAGAGATTTAGAGAACAATGACACTCCCTTACCAGCTACCTAGGCTTGGGTCAGGTGGGCGGAGACCCCAAGCTCATTAGACACCTGCCAAAAAGGGTCATTTCAGGTGGCGGGTAAATTCTTGTTTTTTGACTCCCAGTACAGTTTATTTATATGAAAACACGGTAGCCTTATCTATATAAATACATAAGCAAAACATACACATACATACATATATATATATATATATATATATATATATATATATATATATATATATATATATATATATATATATATATATATATATATATATATATATATATATATATATATATATACATTAAAGGGTACAATTATTTTATATAGTATGCATAAGTACATTGGCACTATATATGTAATAAATTAAATAGTTTGTTATTACGTGTTTAAAACACATGACGTAATATGTCATTGTGGTTGAAGATGCTAGCGTGAGATTTGCTGTAGTCATATAAAATCATAAACAGGATGCACTTTGCAGCCTCGGCAATGTAACATATTTCTGAAACATCAACACCAATGCATAGTGTGTGAAAGATTGTGTCGTCACCGGATGCAGGTGTCTTCCGAGAAAGAATGTAACAGTTTCCATATTGTGTTTAAATGCTACGACAACTAAGCATACGATATCTGTGATATCGATAATTTAAGCAGTTCATATCTATACTTCACCTGAATTGGTCATCCGACCAAACCAGCTCCACTCCTATGATGGAGATGTTTAACTCTGTTGTTTTTAGAGAATAAATACTTTTTGAAGTTACTAAGATGAACTTCATTATCAAGACTTAACATCTTAAACAACACATACTCAATGTGTGCTTATAAAAGTAGCACACTAATAAATGGTGGCAGCGGTTAAACTCTACGAATCAGAGAAAGATCTTCAAGTAATTATAATAATAAACTCTAAGAATTAGAGGAAGATCTTCAAGACATCAAAATAAAGCTGTAATAACCAGAGAAAGATCTTCAAGAACTCAACGTTAATGTATCTACAATTTTGACTAAGTAACATAGTCCATCGAAATCTATAACATTTAATGAATGTTATACATACAAACTGATGAACTGGATCTTCAATCAACATCCTAGGAAACCCAAGGACAGACGTTCAACGCTTACAAAACATATCCAGGAAGCACTACATTCAACGGAAACTCGAACGATACATCGCTAACATACATCAAGAGAGAGAGGATGTGATGACATCACACAGAACCATATATAAGCTAAGTACATTTTTTTAAATTCATTCCAGTTTGGGCAGTGAAGTGTAGTTATCACGAGTCGTTAGTCGATTATTACTGGGGTGAGTGGTTTGCTAATCTTTTATTTTCCTTTCATTAAAGGAAACTGTGTTCAACTCCGAATTCTCATCTAGAATTTTTTCTCTCTTTGTGCTAATTCCTTTTTCTTTCAGAAATTTACAGGAAATATCTTTGTATTCGGTTTTCTTTCAGAAATTCTCGGGAAATGTCTTGGGATTAGTAACATTGTTGGGGGAATTTTATTATACATATGCGTTTACGCAGTGGACGTCTGTATTCACATAGATATTTTGATAGAATTGCAAGGGGTCGAAGAGATAGGAAAAGAAATACAGCAGTCATGACACCCCCTGTGAGCCCCACCCCTGGACCTAGTGGCGTAAGCCAGACTAATCCTCCCCTAATTGTGGTGCTTGTAAATGCCAGGTCAGCAATGCTTCCTTTTCAGGGTCGAGTCAATGGGTTCTTGCCTCAAAATGTGGAGTCATGGAATTCATCCATCGATGCCCATTTAAATGCCAAACAAATCGTAGATCCTTTTGTACAATTACAAGAAGCCAAAAGTTTTATAGATTTTTCTAAGGGGGATGCGAGTGCGTATTTAAGAGGTGTTTCATTTCAAGAAGCAGTTACCTGGGATGATTTCAAAGTTAGGTTACGTGTGGTCTATGGGGGTGAAGAAGCCTTGGATGTAGTATTAATGTTAAGAAATACACTTAATCAAGCCACTATGAATCGGCTTAATGTTATGGAGAGAGCAGCTCTCATAGCTGATAGGCGCTTAATGAATATCAGGACATTTTAGGTAATTCCACTTGGGTTACTAGAGATAACATCTCCGTGAAAGATTTTTTACGATTAATGAATTTAACTTGCATGACACTTATGTTGCCTGAAGCTTTAGTGTGGTGTTTTGATAAAAAGTTAACGCCTGCAAGTACGGAATTGGATGTATATAAACAGATAAAAAAACACATGTCCAAGTGTCCAGATCTCGATCCCGTGTTAACTCAAGTTTTTGCAAAGAATGAAACAAAGCCAAAAACAGTCAACGTAGTTAATAGTAGTCAAGTAGCGGGAATGACGTGTTATAATTGCAAACGTCAAGGTCACTTAAGCGCGGATTGCAGAACGAAATTCTGCTCAATTCATAATAGTTCGACACATTCATACAATCAGTGTTACTAGCGTAAGACACAACAGAATCCCAGAAATATACAGTCAATTCCACAGTCAGTTCCATATGGAAATAAAAAGAAAAATCCTCATTTTAACAATATGAAGAAACAACCAAATGTCAATGCAGTTCAGAGTCGAAAGCAAACAAACACTTCTTCGAATATCGCTGAGCCTGGGTCGTCAAACCAGACCTCGCAAGGTCAGACTAATTTTCAGAATGTGCAGAGCAAAGCAAATACCACATAGTTAACTCCAGAGGGGAAGAGAGTGATGTTGGGTCAAGGTCATTCATGTCAACATCGATAGTATTGAATAATCAATTTAATGTTTTATCAGATAATTGTGAGGCAATAGATTTTCCTATGAAACACACAGCCGAATTAAGTAAAACAGTGCATGCTACCGTATATTTGCAACGAATTCATACGATAATAAGCCAAAATGAGTTACGACCAACCTTATATGCTGTAAATTTAGAACACAAATCCTTTACGTTATTTTTTGACTCTGGTAGTCCACGTAATATCATGGATTTGAAGACACATCATTTGGTGTTTTCGAACTTTCCGATTGAAAAATCCGAAGTTAGACTCTCGGGTATAGGAAATAATGAATTAAATGTCATAGGCATAACTCATTTTCAATTCAAAGTCGGTAAACGCACGTTTGCCGATACATTTGTTGTTGTACAAAACATTGATATGTATCCAGCTGTAATTATAGGATACCCATCTATGGGAAATCAAAACATTATCTTAGCCCCTGCCAAGCACGGCGTGTATATCAAAGGGAAATTCTATAAGTCTTCTAATACCTTAAAATCAGTTTTGGATAAAAAGGAGACGACAAATATAACCATAACGTACGTTGAAGAACCAATAACTTGTCTCACTAATAAAGAAATAATATACGCAACTCGGCAGAATTCTCGTTCACCCGTAATATCATCTTGCACGCAATCTATCGAGCCAAATGTACCTTCGAATTTAATAGTGCAAATAAAGAAAACATTACCGGGATCTGAAATATTAATCCTTTCCGACACTTTGAAAACTAACGGATTGTCTGTCACACAAGCTATTTATGCAGTAGGCTCACATCAATAATGTAATATTGTATTCTGTAATCATTTAAATAACACTTTAGTAATTCACAAAAATCAACATATCTTGGATGTAGAAGTTTATAAACATCGTATTCTTACCGTTGCTGAAATCAATCACTCTCAATCAGTTGCGGATGAATCCCTTTTGCGATCTATTAAAAATAAAATCAATGAAGACATTCAAGACAAAGAAATTCAGCAGAAAATTCTTGGACTTTTAACTAAATATCATGATGTTTTTTCCACTACGGATGGATCCTTAGGAAAAACAGATGTGATCGAGCATCAAATAAGGTTAAAGGACAAGCAGAAAATTATCTATGTACCCTCGTACAGACTCCCTATGAAATTCCAAAATGAAATAAATGATGAAGTAGGTAAAATGCTAAAAGAAGGAGTCATTAGGAAATCAAACAGCCCTTATAATTTTCCGTTAATAGTTGTACCGAAAAAAGATCGAACATGGCGTATCTGCGTCGACTTTCGTCGTCTAAACGAGGAGACGATCCCTGATCGATTCCCAGTGCCATGTACTGACGATATTTTGTCTTTGTTAGGTTAGAATAAATATTTTACCAGTTTGGACTTACTTAAAGGCTTTCACCAGATATCACTAGAAGAAGATAGTATCCCATACACAGCCTTCAGCACAGCCAGGGGACATTATGAATTTTTACGGATGCCTTTTGGTTTACGTTGTGCTCCTATAACATTTACAAGAATGATTAACATAGTGTTTGGAGACTTGTTAGGGGATATATTGCATGCCTATATGGATGATCTTGTAATCTTTTCCAACACCTTAGAAGAACATCTACGTAAGTTAGAACTAGTACTACAGAGATTAAGACAACATAACTTAAGGGTAAAGATTAGTAGGTGTGAATTTTTCTAAACAGAATTAGTATATTTGGGTTTCATGGTGTCAAGCCAAGGTCTTAAAATAGTCCATGATAAGGTGTCGGCTATACGTAATTTTCCCATACCTACTAATGTCAAGGGAATACAGCAATTTCTGTGTTGTAGTGGATATTACAGGAGTTTTATACGCAACTATTCAATAATAGCCGCTCCTTTAACTGATCTTACGAAGAAGGGCGTAGATTTCATATGGTCTGAGTAACATCAACAGTCGTTTAATACCTTGAAAGATGAACTATGTAGTTCTCCTATCTTAAAATTTCCTGACTTCGGTAAGGAATTCTTCATTGCAACAGACGCCTCAGACTTAGGAGTAGGAGGGGTATTGCTCCAGCAATATGATAAACAATTTTTCCCGATAGCTTTCTATTCTCGAAAATTGAGAACTTCCGAAAGTAAGTATGCAGTAATAGACAAGGAAGGGCTGGCTATTGTTAATTCACTAGTGCATTTTAAGTTCATAATTTACGGTTATCCCGTTAAGGTTCTTACTGACCATAAACCACTAACCGAGTTCTTTAAAAGCTTCAACCACAGCCCTAAACGAACTCGGTGGCATTTGATCATTCAAGATTTTGGCGCAAGAATCGGGTATTTACCTGGGAAAGCAAATATCATTGCGGATGCATTATCACGCAACCCCGTGTCATCTTGTACGGAGCCTTTAGCTGAATTAATAGATATATCAACATCCATGCCTATTGTTAAAACGATATCTGAACAAGAAGATTTAGGCTGGAGCGCTGAACTATTACAGACTGAGCAAAGAAAAGATCAGAAAATAGAAACAATTATAAATGCTTTGAAAGGCAATCATAAAGAAAAGGGATATATAAAGTATAAGCAGCAGAATTATATAATCAAAGATAATATTCTGTGTAGGACTGTGACAAGGCAAACCCTCAATACACCATATGTAACTAACGACCAGGTAGTAGTACCAATCTCACTTATTTCCACTGTCCTGAATTGGTTGCATTCAAATCCATTATATGGACACCCGGGGCTCTCATTAATGTCACAGAAAGCCCAATCATTGTTTTATTGGCATACGATGCTTACAGATATAAAAAGACACATAGCTAATTGTCGCACATGTCAGGAAAACAAAGGGCATACGAAAACACCTGTCAGCCTAGGGGCTTATCCCGTGCCCAATCAACCCTTTGAAAGAATACATTTAGATTTGTTAACAGGATTTTACGAGTCAGACAGAGGAAATAAGCACCTCTTAGTAATTATAGATGCTTTAACTCGATATACAGAACTAATAGCGCTTAAAACTAAAACTGCGATTGAATGCGCTAGGACGTTTTACGAGTGTTACATTTGTAAACATGGAATTCCACACATGATAATCTCAGACCCGGGTGGTGAATTTAATAATCACTTTCTTACCTCATTGTGTGAATTCTTTAGCATAAAGAAAATAAATACCATGATATATCACCCAGAGTCGAATGGGCTAGTGGAAAGAGCAAATAGGAAGGTTTTAAATATATTAAGAGTAACACTAGGGGGATCAGACCCCAGCTGGGATATTGCAATACCGGCGGCACTGAGTACTCGGAATCATTCATATCATATATCAATTAAATGTCACCGCATGAAGCATTGTATGGTACCCCAGTTAGAACGCCTTTCCATGTATTAACGCCTACAACTAATCTATCAAATCCTTTAAAAGAATGCATAAATGCAAGTATAAGTCGATATGATATCCTTCGAAAGAATTTAGAAGAATCACAAATCATAATGAAAAGGAATCATGATAAAATAGCGAAGCCAACTAAAACATATACCGTGGGTGATAACATGTATATACAAATCAATGTGCGTAAAGGACTCAATTATAAACTAACACCTAAGTTTGAAGGCCCATTTAACATTTTGGAAACATTAACAGCCAATAGGTTTAGAGTTCAAAACGTATCCCTACCCACGGATGAGAGAATAGTACCATTGGCTCACATAAGAAATTAAAAAAAAAAAAAAAAAAAAAAAGATAAAGAGAGGGAAAGAAGTGAGGGAAATTTTATTTTATTTTATGTGATTTAAAGTTTTCTTCTTAATACAGGAGTAATTACATATATTTTTCTCGTTACAGGTTTCCAAGAGGAATTTTTTGTTGTTGGGAGTGATATTGTTCGCTCACACAAACCGCCATTTCAAAGTTTTCTGTCTCATTGGATGAGTTGTATAGAAGACATTTTCATTTGACTACAGAGAGTTGGCTTGGATCGACATTAAAAGTTGCAGAGATGCTATTTGATGACTTGAAAAATAAGACTTACGAGACAGGATCTTTGGCTTATGACCTTTTGATGTGGACTGTAGGACACGAACATAAAGAAAGACAAAATCCGTTTATTTATGCTGCATTAAACATCTTTGGGTCTATTGCAAGTTTAGGTTTAGGAATTTCCAATCGTCTTAAGATTAGTAATCAAAATAAGAAAATTGAGTTCTTGACTCATGAAGATGAATTGATTATGTCAGAACTAAGGAATCAGTTAGCTTCGATCAATCAAATTATGGATTTAGTAAATGAACATTCAAATAATATCATTCAGATTATGGAAGTACAGGATTTGTTGGCAACGTTAACGTATTATGATTCAAAGATAGATCACATACATAACAGAATTGCACATTTCATTGAGAAATCCAAGGATTATGTAGAAGCTATCACGTTAGCAACTAAAGGTGTACTGTCGCCCCATTTGCTGCCTATAAATTACTTAAAGTTAATTCTGGAGAACGGAAGGGATAAACTAGGCTATGTTCATTTGTTAGGCGAACGTAGGTTAGAATTTTATTACAGCCTAATTACAGTAAGCGTTGATAATAACAAGATTAGGATTACAATTCCCTTTGATTCTTCTGATGCCTGGCAATCTTAGAGGATATCACCATTTCCGACTTTCATGACGAATCACTCAAATCCAGTAATATCCTGTTTGACAGGACACGTATTGATTTCCCCAGACAAGGAAACATATACGGTCATTAAAGACTTGAATCAATTAACTCACTGTTCAGACGCAATGGATAGAAAAATATGTACAGCTGACTCATTTGAATTCCATAAAAACTTAATGGATTCATGCGAGTTAGGTATAGTGGATACGATACGACAAGGACGGCTTCAATGTATCATGCCCAGACGGATCCACGTCATTCGCCCACATCTTTGTTGCAGCAGATGGTTGTTTCGGGACTTCCCCTAATTCCATGGTGACCGGACTAAGGACACTCATCAGAGAACGAGCCTACTTCGCGAACTTCACGTGGACATCTACAATGCCAGCACTACCTCTCCCGTACAATCAACAGGTTGCCAAGCGGTTGATGAAATTGACCGAGATGGACCACCTGTCACCGACTTATAAGGAAATTCTTCACCCCATACTACTAGCAGGATTAGGCATTACGGTGACGATATTTATCGCCGTGAACATCCTTGTTTGGCGTAGGTTACGGTACAGCAGGAAGCTAAAACAGAATGTTTCGCAGTGTCAAGACAAAACTCCTTATTCAAATCAGTTTAAAGCCGTTTGAAGTGGCCACCTCATTCGCTAAAGGAGTAAAATGTTTTGGAAAGTGTGTTTGTACGAAAAGCTGTTAGTACGCTAGTAATATGTAATTGAAGAAATTATATACATTGCATTGTTAAAAATACATTTAAAAAAAAAAACATTTAAAAAAAATATATAAATCATTTTTCTCTCGGCATCTAATAAAATATATAAGCCGGAATGTTAAAAGAAAAAAGAAAAAAAAAATAACAGAATCTATGGGCCTCTAATAAAATATATCAGCCCTATATATATATATATATATATATATATATATATATATATATATATATATATATATATATATATATATATATATATATATATATATATATATATATATATATATGTACGAAACCGTGGTACGTGTACGTACCAGGAATTCGTGTTTGTGCAATAAAATTGAATCTTTACCAAGGCAACAAATATTTTTATTAGTTACCGTATTGTGTTAATCTATGTTTCTGACAAAGGTAACAATTATTCTTTAACAAGTTACCGAATCATATGTATATCAGTATTTTTTATGGTACTATTTGCTAGCAATGTACCATATATATGATCTGTATTTATCATGCATTTTTTTTCCTTTGCTTTGGTAATATCTTTTCATATGCATTATTGTTATTATTTTTTGAGTTGCCTGTTTGGACATTCGTCCTCATTTGCTTATGGCTAAAGTTAAACAAAGAATAATACATATGTCCAGTCCCACCTAGTAAAAATTTTTTGGCTTGTTGTTAAATTTTTTTTGTTGAAAAAATTGAGATAGCTGGCCGGCTAATGTAATAAATGAAATAGTTTGTTATTACATGTTTAAAACACATGACGTAATATGTCATTGTGGGTGAAGATGCTAGCGTGAGATTTGCTGTAGTCATATAAAATCATAAACAGGATGCACTTTGCAGCCTCGGCAATGTAACATTTTTCTGAAATGTCAACACCAATGCATAGTGTGTGAAAGATTGTGTCGTCACCGGATGCAGGTGTCTTCTGAGAAAGAATGTAACAGTTTCCATATTGTGTTTAAATGCTACGACAACTAAGCATACGATATCTGTGATATCGATAATTTAAGCCGTTCATATCTATACTTCACCTGAATTGGTCATCCGACCAAACCAGCTCCACTCCTATGATGGAGATGTTTAACTCTGTTGTTTTTAGAGAATTAATACTTTTTAAAGTTACTAAGATGAACTTCATTATCAAGACTTAACATCTTAAACAACACATACTCAATGTGTGCTTATAAAAGTAGAACACTAATATATACATACCATTCTCCAAACACACTTTAAGAGAATTAATTAAACTATGTATAAGAGATTGTAAATTTGAATTCAATGGGAGATTTTATGCACAAACAGTTGGTATGGCTATGGGAAACCCTTTATCCCCAGTATTGAGCAATCTATATATGGAATTTTTTGAAAGCATAATCTTAAATAACATCATACCTAATAATGTAAAATGGTTTCGATATTTTGACGACATAATATGTGTGGCCAGGAAATGAAAATTTAGATAACTTTTTTCTTAGATTGAATAGTTTGGTACCATCAATAAATTTCACTATGGAGCTGGAGAATAATTGTACCCTACCTTTTTTGGACTGTCGCATACATAGATGTAACAATAGTCTCAAGTTTAGTGTATACAGAAAGCCAACGAATATCTCGGCATATGTCCATTACTACTCAAACCAAGGCAACAAAGTTAAGAAATCTGTATTTACTTCTATGTTTTTAAGAGCATTTCGAGTCTGCAGCCCTGAATATATTGATGACGAAATAAATGAGATTAGAGCAATAGGTAAAAATCTAAAGTATCCTGAAATTGTGTTAGATGATGCCCTAAGAACAGCAAAAAAGACTTTTTTTGGTAATGATAACAGAAAAAACTACAACACACAAAATTTACTTGTACTACCTTATTGTAATTCTTTTAAAGAAATTCCCCAACTGTTGAAAAACTTCAATGTAAATGTAGCATTTAAGAGTAAAAATACAATAAAAATAGCCTTAATAAAGAATTCTCCTGACATTACCAAGGGATGTGTATATCGTATTCCATGCAATGCTTGTGAAAAATACTATATTGGTCAAACTGGTAAAGCCCTAAAAAAGAGAATTGAACAACATAAGAAAAGTGTCAGATATGCTCAAGATAATAATGCACTCTGCTCACGTTAGAGATAAAAATCACAATATTAATTGGTCAGGTGCAAAGAAATTGGTTCATTCAAATAACTTAGTGGAAAGAAACATCATAGAGTCCAGTTTCATAAAAGAAACCTTTGAAAACAACTTGAATATTGGTCATGGAATGTATAAACTCGACACCTTTACATGTAAAGAGATTTGTATGCTATATAAAAAACATTAACCACTTAATGTAGAATTGAATGTATTGTAAATAATTAACGTCGCTGTGAAATTAATATTTAGACCTAAACTACCATTCATTAAAGGGTACAATTATTTTATATAGTATGCATAAGTACATTGGCACTATATAGTGTTATGCTAGATATAAGTATTGATATATACTGTACATGATTATATGTTTAAGATATTAATGTTGTATGTATATAAATGTATATATGCATATATGTGTATATATATATATATATATATATATATATATATATATATATATATATATATATATATATATATATATATATGTATGTGTATGTATATGTATGTATATATATATATATATATATATATATATATATATATATATATATATATATATATGTATGTATGTGTATGTATATATATGTGTATATATATACATATATATATATATATATATATATATATATATATATATATATATATATATATATATATATATATATATATACATATGTATGTGTATGTATATGTGTATATATGTATATGAATGTATATATATATATATATATATATATATATATATATATATATATATATATATATATATATATATATATATATATATATATATGTGTGTGTGTGTGTGTGTGTATGTTTTGCTTATGTATTTATATAGATAAGGCTACTGTGTTTTCATATAAATAAACTCTACTGATAGTCAAAAAAACAAGAATTTACCCGCCACCTGAAATGACACTTTTTGGCAGGTGTCTAATGAGCTTGGGGTCTCCGCCCACCTGACCCAAGCCTAGGTAGCTGGTAAGGGAGTGTCATTGTTCTCTAAATCTCTATATGTATGTTCGTACGTTTGCTTTCTCTATAAATTGTAAAGAAACCTCTCTCAATAAATCAGTCCTCTGAAGAAGTATCACGAAACTAGTCAGGACTTAAGCGTATATTTCGTATTTTCATTTTCCCTGTGGTTCTTCTGCATCTGAGCATCACGTTTTCCTGTGATTTTTACGCATATATATATATATATATATATATATATATATATATATATATATATATATATATATATATATGTATATATATATATATATATATATATATATATATATATATATATATATATATGTATGTGTATATATATATATATATATATATATATATATATATATATATATATATATATATATATATATATATATATATATATATATATATATATATATATATATATATATATATATATATATATATATATATATATATATATATATATATATATATATATATATATATATATATATATATATATATATACATATATATATGTATTTATGTATATATTTATATATATGTGTGTGTATATGTGCATGTGTGTTGGTATATATGTACTCGAGGAACTTTTTATTTGTGTAACATCCCATTTTTAATGTTAAGGATCCTCATTAATATATAGGGTATTGTACATCCTATTCGTAATAATAGGCGTGCACTTAATTTTAATAGTCAGGCCTTCTCACTCATGAGGTTCAATACTGCACAGTACCCAGAAGTTTTATTCCAGCTGTGACCAAGTTGTGGAATGATCTTCCTAATCGGGTAGTTGAATCAGTAGAACTTCAAAAGTTCAAACTTTCAGCTGTTTTGATGTTCAACAGGCTGTCATAAGCTCTTTTGTAGTTTACATATGAAATATCTGTTTTAATGTTGTTAGTGTTCAAAAAAAAATTTATTTTAATTATACATTACTTCTTATATTCTTAATTTATTTCCTTAATTCCTTTCCTCACCGGGCTATTTTTTTCTCTTGGCGCCCTTGGCCTTATAGCATACTGCTTTTCTAAGTAGGGTTTTAACTTAGCTAGTAACAACAACAGCAACAACAATAATAATAATAATAATAATAATAATAATAATAATAATAATAATATTCTTGGAATTCATGGTTATCAACGGATGCAAGTATATTTTGTTGTCATGATCATTTGTAAAATTCCTTTCTGGTTTTCAATCTTCTATTTATTTATTTTCTCTTTCCCTTATGGAAATTCCTTTTGTACATCCAGATACGTCTTTTTCAAGAGCAGCAAATGACGAGATCATTTATCATCTCGGCTATATTTAGTTCCGTAGCTGTCCTTTATATTGTGAGGCAGTTTGTCTTAATTTTGGTGGCAAAGTTATTTTTTGTACTATGAAAAAGAATATTTTATGAAATGAAGGGATTTTTTATTTATTTTTTTTTTTTTTTTGGAACGCTGAATTTTATTATATGCATAAGCCTACTCAGTAAATGTAGAATACATCAAAGGCTTCTGTCTCTATAGTTTATCATCTTTTAGTTGAATAGAGATTTAGTGAACTATTAGCAATTTTATATTGTTTTATGTTTCGTGGCTGATCATGGCAATACACAAACCTTTTCACCACACAAACGTATCTTCACTCACAGGAAGCAGTATCTATCTATCTATCTATCTATATATATATATATATATATATATATATATATATATATATATATATATATATATATATATATATATATATATATATATATATATATATATATATATATATATATATATATATATATATATATATATATATATATATATATATATATATATATATATATATATATATATATATATATATATATATATATATATATATATATATATATATATATATATATATATATATATACACAATCCCTTGCTTATCTGTCAAATGGTAATAAACGCGAAGTATATTTCACATATATACGTACGGTTTGTTTGTACATGCTGCTTCGTGTAACTTCATTCTTAAAAAATAGTTTACGTTATATATGTATTATATATCGACGAAGTTCCTTGATATCACTCAATAGACTAAGTAGTTCATAGAAAATGTGATTTATGATATTCTTATAGATAATACAATCACATGTGAATGGGTTTTCGTTTCCTTCATTTCGTGATTATTCAAAAATATTTAATTTCTCTTCAATGTTGTAGATAATCTTAATGATTTTATGCGCTTGGATGATTCCAAGACAACTAGTATCTGCAATTTTTTTAGATTCCTGCGATTAAAGGATAAAAAAAGTAAATTTTCCATTATTATACTATTGTTCTAGATTACCATACAATACCCCATCAACTTACAAATGGTACTTCCCTCTTATCCTACAACACAACGCTTACTAATACATCGTCTTTTATGTTATTGAAACCAAGAACATATGATTAAAAAATTTCAGATTATGTAATAAAAACAATTTAGCTTTAAATATACCAATAACAATAAAGGGTTCGTATAAAAAAAAAACATCCAATTGGACAAATTACGTAGCAGATTATAATTCTGAACCTTTCTTTACTCAAACCAATTAGAATTAAGAAAAAATGAAGATTATAGTGGTGTATTGCAATTTATTCCATTGAAGAAAAGCAGATGTTTTATTCTGAGCCTCTATCTCACAAGAGGTAACTTAACTAGGTACAAGTCTTAAAGAAGAATTAAAATTTAGCCTATGAGTCAATTCAGAACCTTCAGAGAAGACAAATAAGAAATTATGCATTTACGGGTATATATAAATTATTTGGTCCTATTTTAACAGTTATTTTATTTTTCTGGTAAACATTAAATACGTCCCCAGTTTTTCGATATTCTCAATATTGATATGCTTACCATAGAAAAGCAATATAAGAGAGGATATAAAGGTAAGAAATCTTATTTCTTTCCGAAGCAGGTTTCGATTTTATGACCCGATGGGGTCAGGTATACAAACGCTTACATACGATGCTTGTCTTGTACAGATATTAGGTGATAGTTGACTGTGTATTGCCTACGTATCCTACATAATCAGTAATAGATACACATTAAATTGGGAGCATTGAAATTGGCAGAAAATAAGGAAGGACCAATTACATCATCTTCATGCATCCTAATCATGACGTTATGTTGCTGTGTTTACCACAGTCATTTAATTCTTTAGGGCTGTGGTTACCTATTGGGAAACGTCCCTGCCTGGAATTCTGCTGGAATGCGGTTCGAGTCCCGCTGAAACTCAATAATTTCTTATAGTGTCTACAACCTAACCATCCTTGTGAGTTAAGGATATGGGGTTGAGGAGACTATAGATCTTCCTCTTGAGTCATCAGTAGCTACTGGCTGGTCCTCCTGGTCCTAGCCTGGGGGTAGAGTGGGTTTGAGCGCAACCCATATGGATATATGGTCAGTCCCAAGGGCATTGCCCTGCTAGCCAAGGCAATGTCACTGTACCTTGCCTCTGCCATTTATGAGTTGCCTTTAAAACCTTTAAAACTTGGATCCATACGGGTTCTCAGCTAGATGGCTCATCATAGAGTTTCAGTGCTGAAAGAATATTGCACAATTTGGAAGTCATTTGAAGATAGACAAAATAAATCCATTTAGTCCATACATAATTCAAGACAATATTTAACCCTTACCGATCACCCAGAGATCTCTACTCCGGTGAAAAGACAGTACCGGCTACTCCAAGTGGTGCTGCTCAATGAATCACAATGACTATGAACCCTGCATGGACTCCTTGAAAATGTCTTATTATCAACAATTTAGTACGATTCAATTAATTTTTATGGTATCATTGGGAAGGTAAATCATTCTTCTTTTTCACTTTACATTTTTAATAGACGTACTACAAATACTTATCACACAGGAAGATGAAACTTTGTGTTATAATTCAGAAAAACATTCGGAAATAGGAATTTTCCCGGTCATTAATCCCCAATAATACGGTTACCTTTTATTTTCTCATCGTACAAAGTTTTCACGCAAAAAGCTTATGCATCAGTGCCCATCTCGATGATTTAGTAAACTGATTGCGAGTTTATTTTTTCACGTTTCAATCAATTTTCTTGAGAAATCCAAATATCTAAGCGTGAATTGGCGACGTTCATTTCCTATCGAGGTCGCTAGCGCACTTCTCAAAAATATCAATGGATGGGTTGCCAGTTACCAAAATAGAAACAAATTACTTAAAATTGTTAAAACACATGATATAGTTGAAGGTTTAATTAAATTATGGTATATCAGGTAAAAATGATATAGAAATAAATAAAGAATTAACCAGTAAAGGAAGATTAAATGAAGCTAATAAGGATTTCATGAATATTTCTAACGATATGGCAACTTTAGAACATTCAGAGGTATTTTACAATCGGTGTCCGAATCCATACCATCCACGCAAAACACACCCATAGAAAATCCAGCCACCTATCTCTTCGACATGAGAGAGAGAGAGAGAGAGAGAGCGAGAGAGAGAGAGAGAGAGAGAGAGAGAGAGAGAGAGAGAGAGAGAGGGTCGAGCCGGTGATACTCGTGCATTAGAATTACTGATTTTTATTGTATTTTTATATACATATAAGCAATTACTAAAAAGACCTATGTCATCTACCCTTTATCAGTATTCATAATCGTATGAGACCTTCATACAGGATGACAGATATCTACCCATATAGAAAAAAATAGTGTTTACATATCGAGTAGGAATGTGC
>NC_090733.1:93256339-93276339 GCF_036898095.1 Palaemon carinicauda | reverse complement strand
ATTTTACTGTAATTTATATCAAAATAACTCTTTTAATGATGTTATTTAAGAAATGTACATGGATTTTGTGGAAAAAAAAGTCCAGTATAATATGAGCATATAATTATTAATTAGTCCTGACAAGAACAAACTATTCAGAGTTTGATACGAAATAAAATATAGATGTGATTGAAAATTATGTTGATAAAATCTTTTGAATAATTTATCATATAAGATAGAGAAATGAATAAATTGATACTCTTATAAAAAAATAGAATAATCATGGCATTATATATAATTATGATATTATTTTTTACTCAGAATCTATATGTTTGACATCATATTTCAGTTTTCTGTTATAACATTAAATAAGTGTTCTGTATGAGAAATCGTTCCAATAAAATATACAAAAATGCAATTTAAATATAAGAATTAAAAAAAATAAAATCTGGAAAAATAAGTTAACAATTTACAATACAAGATTTAGAAAACCAAAAAAATATCTTGTCAGAAAAGTGAAGAATTGAAACTTTTTTATTTGGAATGGTTTTTTTTCTGGAAAAAAAATCTAATATTTAACTTTATAATCAACTTTTGTGTGATATAACATAAAACAATTTTTTGGATGCAACGCTGGGTTACCAGGACAAGTAAGACAGCAATACGCAGCTTTTTTTACGTCCACCGGGCCCGTAACGATCGCTGCAAGCAGCACAATCTCTTAGAAGATTATCCGTTATACAGTTTATTATATGGCATTTATCATTCCTTAGTCTTTCTGGTACTTCATGTCCGTTGACAAGAGATCTTTTTCCTCCCAATCTTACTCGGAAATCACCAATAAGTGTTCACATAGCTCTTTTCTATAATTACGATGGTTTAGTTTTTTTCTTCATTATATTCTTCCCATTCATTTTCTTCATCGTCACTGTCACTACCTACTTCATCGTTCACTTCTAGCAATTCTCGTGGAGGGTCGTAGAGCCTCTCGTCAAAGTCACTGCCAGCGTGCTCAGAAACGGAATCGGATGAAGCATTATTTTCCATGTCCATGAAAACTCCGTTATAACTAACATCACAATTTTCCTCTTTGTCGTCGATGCCTACAAAATCATCTTCTGAAGAACATATATCAAGACATTCTAAAACTTCCGACGTAGTTCGCAAAAACTTTTTCGATGAAGCCATGATATAGGATGAGTGTTTGAAAAGCGATGACCTCGGAAATTATCTGGTGAGACGGGAGTCGATCACAATCGGTACTTGCTGCTGAACGAGGCCAAACGCACTGAGAAATGGATATCGTGAGTGTCTGCCTTTATTTATTAATTCTAACTCGTCTAGGGGGGAAAAAGGGGGAGAGTATTAACTAAGAAAACAAGGAATATTAATCTTAAAGAACCACAGAAAACGAAGCAACGACTAAAACAGCGAATAACTTTAATTAATAGAAACAGTTTATGAATAAATAAGATCTTTTCGGTGTGTACTAGGACGACGTATTTTGCTTGGGCTACCACAGGTAGCCCATGGAGTGGAAAGGGTTAACACTAGCGATGTCACCATCACAGGTCTTGCTTTATATTTCCAGATGGAATTGTAATATAAAACAGTAATATTTCACAGCAAACGGAAAAATAACTACTAGAAAATGGAATAAACAATAACCAAATGAAAATAGCAACATTTACAAAATCAAATATATTATAGGAATGTATGGAAAAATTAATGAAATTGCGAAAATAATTGGTCAATAGGACAGAACTGCCATACTATGTCAGGCAAAGGATCTTCCAGGCAGGAAACTTCAAGTAAATAGAACACATTTGATCTCAAAGAACAAATACAAATATAAAGAAAAAATAATTCATATGGCCACCTCAACATGAACCATAAAACAACGTTGGCCTCTTTAACATAACATTAGTAAATAAAGGACAAGTAAAAAAAGACAATTATTTTTACATTATGAAGAAAATAATAAGAGAATCGCTTTAATCTTTCGATTTTTTTTAAAATATGTACATCTTATTCTGTGATAGTTTGCTATGCTAGTTCAAGATTTATGCATCAACAAATAAACAAGAACTGTTTTTAATTGGTGTTTAACAGTTTTCATTTTATATAGATTATTTTATTATTGATTATCTGCCTCTTAAGTATTTGTTCCTAAATTTTCGGCGGACCATTTTCCCGACAATTTGTAAAGAGAATTTCATCAATTTCATGTGTTTCTTTTATCGCTGAAACACTTATATGTCAAACTAGCAATTGGCAGCAGACGTCAGGAAATACGAGCATGCCATCACTTGACATTTCATCGGTGGCGTTTAGAATCTGACGAAAACGATGTTTTTTAGCACACATTCAAACATATATATATATATATATATATATATATATATATATATATATATATATATATATATATATATATATATATATATATTACATATATAAACATATATATATATATATATATATATATATATATATATATATATATGTGTGTGTGTGTGTGTGTGTGTGTCATATATATATATATATATATATATATATATATATATATATATATATATATATATATATATATATATATATATATATATATATATATATATATATATATATATATATATATATATATATATATATATGTTTGAATGTGTGCTAAAAACATCGTTTTCGTCAGATATATATATATATATATATATATATATATATATATATATATATATATATATATATATATATATATATATATATATATATATATATATATACATATATATGTATATATATACACACACACATATATATATATATATATATATATATATATATATATATATATATATATATATATATATATATATATATATATATATATATATATATATATATATATATATATATATATATATATATATATATATATATATATATATATATATATATATATATATATGGGCTCAAGCCATGTCGTCCTGATGGAAGTTCCTAAGGTAGCTCAAATGGATATATTATATACTACAGTACTGGCCAGCGGTTCCGCCCGGCAAAGTTTAGACAGATCCTTGCCGGCGACAGTACTGTAGCTGGATGGAAGCTTGAATTTTATATTCTCCCCTTCCATTTGAACTTTCTTTCTGGAGAAGGTAGAAATAGTAGACTTTTACATCCGTTTTACTGCATATATAGACAGTATTAGGTAGCCTGTTCTCCACGCCATCTCTCTTCCTTTTAGCTAGCAGGCTAGATGTGCTAGCATTAGCTAGCTATGCCGACGATATGCTGGCTGTACCACAGTATATGTTTATACAGGTAGTTAGTATTTCTGAAGTATAGGATATAGTGCAAATAGAAAGCTTCTGTATATTTTATGCTAGTAGTGTTTTCCCAATATGTTTGAAAATCCTACCCAAATATTTGTGAAACCCAATCTTATATTGAAAGAATTTAATTCTTCAATATTCTGATTAGAAATCAGTCTTCAGATTACCCTGCAATACTAAAATTTTAAGGACTGGAGATTACAAGACTAACCCTTAAAGGGCAGAGCCCTTATCCTCGAGTATTCATGATTAGGAAACTCTATGTTTTAATTTTGTAAGGGGGGTCACAGCAAATAAGTTGGGTGGGATATATACAAATATATGCCTTTCCTTTCCCCAGTCCAGTTGGCATCATGCCAGCTGGACCGTACAGTCAGTTGCTTACCAGAAAGGCAACACATTTGCTGGATCATACTATATATAATCATACAGTAGCCAGTATATTGCAATATAGTACATACTGCAAATAGAAAACTACAGTATGATTATACAGTAACTATTTCTAGCATATCTTGGGTATCCTCTTGTGAGCTTATGCTGCACCCGCTCTTACATTGAAGGAATAGTTTTTCTTCGTTAAGCTGATTGAGAAATCAGTCTTCCGTACCCCAGTATTTAGTATGAAAGGGACAGTGAAGTATGCACTTCCCTATCCCTAGGGGTTAGAAAACCCCTTTTTCAGTTGGAATTCCTTCGAAAAGGAAATTCCTATCACTTAATACTGAGGGGAGGTACCAGCATTTGCTTGCAAGGGATACACAAGTATGTGTCTCCTACTATCCCTTTATAGCTTGCTATCCTAAGCTATTCTGTTAAGATATGACTTTTGATTTATTGGTTATCAGTGAGATAATCAATCGTATACTCATTTTGTTTTCCTTTCTTTACAGGAGGAACGCCAGATGTCATGTGTTGCAGTCTTCTGCAAAACTATGAGTAAGTGTTTTTACGGACATAATGCAAGCAGGTTTCATGCCCCCTGCAATATTATTTCCGAACACCTACAGTATTGGAACCCGCAGGCCTGCAAAGTATGTCGGGCCCTATTGTCCGAAGGTTTCAAGAATCCCAAGTCGGTGGAGACTAGGGATGCAGCTCGTTTCAAACTACGCAACTGGGTGAGAGGCTTTCAGAAAATCTTTCCGGGACCTTACCTGCCTAATGACAAGATGCGTAGGTTACTATTTCCAACAGCGAGTAAGGAAATAGTGGTACCCCAGACACGAGTTACATTTCCCGATGGCCAAATAACCTTCGGGAAGGAGGGCAAAAAGCGCCCACGGGAAGAAGGGGAGAATGTCGGGTTGGAATTGTCTCTGTCCCAACAGGCTCATGAGCCAACGACATCAATGTCTCCGCCTTCTATCCCTCTTTTAGATGGAATGAACCAGTTATGGGCCCAAGTCAAGAATCTAGTAGAAAATTTGTGCAAACAGAGCACAAAGCAGGAAGCGAAATGCAAGGTAGAGATTGGTAAAACTCCACTTGTCGCTCCTAAAGGGTCGTACAAAAGACTCGTAGATCAAGACCTTCTGACATGCTTCACAACCAATCCCTGGAGGTTTGCGGAGCTAATGCCGATTTTAAACGGCAAACTCTACATCTCGGAGAAGATGGGTGCTGTTCCTTTGGTCAAAATCCAGTTCTGGCCAAGCTTTGACGTATTCCCGAACTGTTTCATTAGACTGAAGGATGAACCAACATCAGAAAAAGGAACGGAATCAAAGGAGGTTATGATTCTCGACAATGATAAAGCACAGGCTATTCTATCAAGCTGCATAGAAAAGGCGCGTTACTCGGTGTCGAAGGTATCCACACCGGGTAACAAGCACTCTTCCTTTCTTGCTCCTGTTTCAATTTCATTCCCCTTTACGGAAAAGGCTTTCAAATATGTCACTGAGGCAATAGAGACAGGTAAACCGTGTCCTACACTCAAGGAGTGCGAGCCTCTGTCACTAGCATTTCCCAGACAGGAGAAGAACTGGAAGAAGGCCCATTTCACCTTTTCAGTAGGAAGACTTGAGGCGGATGTGGCCAGTCGACAATTTAAGGAAAATCTTTCAAAATTATCTGTGTTTCTCTTACAGGATGAACAAGAAACAAAGGAGAGACTTGCAGCCTCCTTATCTCTACAGAACTACATAGAGTTCTGTTCAGCTCATCAATATACTCCAGACATGCTTAAGGTTTTATCCAAAATACATATGGCTACTTTGGTAAAAGACCTTTATACCTTTATAAAGGCTAGAAGAACATGTAGGGAGTTTGTATTAGCTAACGCAACAGCGAAACACGATACAAGAAAGCTAATATCTTCCAACATCTGGGGTAAAGACCTCTTTCCAGACGAGGTAGTCAAGGATGTGATTAAGAACGGCTCCACGGAGAAAGTAGGACTTCTCCAAAAGTGGGGCATCCTTTCAAAAAGAGAATCTTCTAAGTTTGTGGGTCCCCAACCTAAAAGGAAGATGGAGAGTTCTGGACATCCATTTCAAACGGTTCAACAACGATCCACAGTTGTAGTGACCGAGAGGTCACAGACAGATGATCAGTCGAAGCATTGGAATGCTTCTAGTAGGAGGAAGATTCCTTTAGGATCACTGGACCTTCGATCCTTGGGTCCATGGCCTAATCAAAATGGGACTAAGATGAGAGGTGGAGATATCTCTACCACCATTTCCTCTACTCCTCCGATTATCCAAAACCCTCCTGGAGGAGTTTACCTGAGAGCTCTAAAGCACACAGGTGGTAAGGAAACTTTAGTCCACCAAATTCCAGGGAAGGCCGTTGTGTGTTTACGAGAAGGACTCAAGAAAATTTAGAGTTATTCAGGAATTATCGCCACTCAACAAGTCCAAATAAAACAACGAGTCCAGGAGGTTTATCCTCCTGAACATAAGGACCCCGCTGCAAAAAAAGGGTGCCTATAGTCTTACCAGACCTGAAAGTCGTCTATCGGCAGCTTCCAGTCAATCACCCTTTCCCCTCCTATCTAGGATTCAGGTTACACAAAGTAACACACTTCCTAGGAAAGATACTCGTCAGACTAGACAGTCGTAGCTGCCTTCATAAAATTGGCAGACACAGTCATGCAATATTTAAGCCTAAGAAAGGTTCAGGCAACAATGTTCCTGGACAAGAGGCTGGGGTGGGAAGCACCCAAGGTGGCTGGTCTATGAACATCTGAAGAAATGATCCGGTCCCCGGAACATCGTGGATGAAAGATAAATTTCAGATTTCCAAAGCGAGAACAGGGAGGAACCCTGTTTTCTCTTCAGTTCGCAATAAAGGCAGGCCCTGTGCTAAGAGCACGGCTGCAAGATGCGCTGGGAGCCTGGAGAAAACAAGCATCAAACGCTCGAAGAGGCCAAAAAAGACCGATAGCGGTCCTTCCTTAATCGCTTCCCTAACAAAGGTCAAAGCCCGAAAATCCTAAGACCATGTTGGTCCAGTCATGAGTAGGGAAACTCTCTCCAAGCAGATCAGATTGTCTACAGCTGATCTGGGACTCCAAAGCAATAACGAGACGCTGCAATCGACGATGCTAAAAAACGTCTCATACAGTTTAAATGTAGTTAGCCATCCCTTACCTAAAGGTATGGCACCCGTCAGCAGTTCATATACAACCAATCCAGAATGTGACAGTGGATGCTCTACTCAGGGTCAGGCCGATAGAGTTAGAATGGTCCACGGACACAGACCTATTCCCTCCCAGATGGGAACAAGTCCCCGAACTGCAATCCGACCTCTTCATTACGAGCGCTGTCAAGGAACTACCTTAATATGTAGCCCTATACGAGGATCCTCTAATTTAAATGATAAACATCATGTCTCTGAAATGGAAGGGATAGGCTTAGGATTTCCAGTTCATCCCATCCAATCGCCTGCTGAGAGTCCTCAACATGCTGAGATCCTTCCAGGCGGGAGTAGCTCTGTTGGCTCCCAGCTAGTCCAAGAACAATCTATCCTCCTTGAGGAAGGAACAGAGGCTGAGGCTGTCCTTTATCCTGAACCCGGGATAACTCCATAAGGTTCAGAGATTAATTGCCTTCGATTTATTACAGAGAACCCAAACCCTTCATTGCATGATTTTCTTGCCCTAGCGGTTAAGAAAAGATTTGGGATCTCAAGAGGCAATATAGAATTCTTAGAGGAATACAAGTCTAAGTCAACTAGAAGACAATATGAGTCATCATGGAAAAAGTGGGTTGCTTTCGTAAAAACAAAAGGATCGAGAGAGATTTCAATGAACTTCTGCATGTCCTTCTTTATCCATCTTCATAACCAGGGTTTGGCGGCCAACACGATAACTATGTGCAAGTCAGCCTTGACTAGACCTCTTCTATATGCCTTTCAAGTAGACTTGGCAAATAAGATCTTTAATAAGATCCCGAAGGCATGTGCGAGGCTTAGGCCTGCTGCACCAACAAAGCCTATCTCTTGGTCTTTGGACAAGGTCCTACATTATGCCTCATCCTTGAATAATGAAGATTGTTCGCTTAAGGATCTAACCCAAAAGGTTATTTTTCTGTTCGCTATAGCCTCAGGGGCTAGAGTTAGTGAAATAGTGGCCCTTTCTAGGGATGAGGGCCACATTCAGTTCTCAAAAACAGGAGAACTGAATCTCTTCCCTGATCCATCCTTTCTCACCAAGAATGAGCTACCCACTAAAAGGTGGGGTCCCTGGAGAATCTGCCCTCTGACGGAAAATGTCTCTCTATGTTGGTAGAGTGTCTAAAGGTCTATCTTTGTAGAACTTCAGACTTCAGGGGAGGACAGCTCTTTAAAGGAGAAACCTCTGGATCAAACTTATCCCTAAAACAACTGAGGGCGAAGCTCACCTACTTTATTAGTAGAGCGGATCCTGACAGTACTTCTTTTAGTATATGAACTTTGAGCGTCTTCGTTCATATACTGGATGGAAATCATCCAGAGTGTTTTACAAACACTATGTAAAACAGGTACATGAACTGAAACACTATGTAGTGGCGGCAGGTAGTGTATTGAAACCTGCCCCTTAATTACTGTTATAGACAGTCAATGGTTTGGACTTCAAATGTCCTCGCACATATACTGGGTGAGAATCATCCACAGTGTTCTACAAACACTATGCTAAGCAAGTCCATGATCTGAAGCAGTATGTGGTGACGTCGGGTAGAATACTTAACCCGCCGTCTAATTCTACGATGAACAGCTAATTGACTGGGACTGTCAATTAAAGGGAGAAGAGGTCATCCCTCTTATGGTGTGACCTCCTTTGATCAAGTGTTACCATGGTGACACTAGCTCTGTTCAAAATCCCAGGTGTGGAATTATACAGATAGCACTAGTGCCGGTGTATGTAGTACACAGTGCCGATAAAAGTAACCAGTACAGGAATTATGAAAATAATTTGTTTTATAATTTTCTTCCATCTGAGAGTGGCACTTATCATTTCTTGCTTTCCATGAAAGAAAGATAATCTCTGTACAGTTACATGTATAGTTCCGTTATTATGCTACATTCGTTTTACTTACTAATAAACGTCTATAGAATGTAATTGCGTCCTAACTCGCCAGACAATTACATGATTATAGTCCAGAGTATGTACTTTTATAAATTTGTATGCTCACAAACAATGGATTTAAGAAACACTGTTAAGTATTTGGTAATTTTCACAAACTACAAGACGGTTTGTTCATCTGGTGTATTCTTATGTTTGTCCATACAATATATGCTTACCTTGAGACCCCCCTTTCTACCGTCTAGAATGACTCTTCCCTGTAGGGGGCAGGAAGCACTAACATCGGAGATGATTAGTGATAATGACGGATAACGGTAACGTCATTTGTCTCGATTGATCCAAATGATCATAGAAAGGTTGTCCCAAGGTTAAGGTACTGATGAAAATCCACAGATAAATTAATGCTCTGGTATACTTCCATCAGGACGACATGGCTTGAGTCCAAAAAACGGATTTTGAGTGAAGCGAAAAATCAATTTTTGGGTGAGATCGCCATGTCGTCCTGATGGACCCACCCTTCTTTCTTAAAAGAAAAGATCTTCACAGTTCCATCCCTGACGTACTGTATCTGTAGCACCACGCTCAATGCTACAAGGAATGTCCGCCATCCTAGTTATGGACCCCTTCTATTCTTTTACCACGTCCCCCTCGAAGCGTTAACGCTATTTGGGGTGGAGATTGCTATGAGATGTGTCAAGAATGAGTAATCTGATATTATGCGATATCCTTGAGAAAATTTTAAGGATACTCGCTCCAGGAGTTAGAATTCTGGAACCTGAAGGTTAATTCTCTGGGAATATCACTGTAGTATATAATATATCCTTTTGAAGCTATCTTAGGAACTTCCATCAGGACGACATGGCGATCTCACCCAAAAATAGATTTTTCGCTTCGCTCAAAATCCGTTATATATATATATATATATATATATATATATATATATATATATATATATATATATATATATATATATATATATATATATATATATATATCTGTGTGTGTTTATGTTTGTGTATATATGTGTAAATTATGTATGCTTGTGAAGGAAACTAAATGTTATATTATCCTATATATCTTGTACTCTCTCTCTCTCTCTCTCTCTCTCTCTCTCTCTCTCTCTCTCTCTCTCTCTCTCTCTCTCTCTCCTAATTACTATGATTGAAAGGAGAGACATTTATATTTCCTTTGAATGCCTAGGGAAGATCTAGAAATTGGAAAACATGTTTTTGAATGTTATTTATTAGGAGTTTCTTACTTGCCTAACTTAGGTCAATGGAAACGCTTTTTTACAATACTAATGAGAATCGTACGCTTGAACTTATACCATAATTATAATGAGGTTTTTCCTTATATAAGCACGTGTGCTTATGTGAATGTATGTCGGAAAGTGTTTATACAAATATGAATAATTTAACTACATCGTTTGAAAGAAGGGAATACGGCATATACGGTAATGGCTGTCATAATATTTAAAACATGAATTAGAGAGCAGAAGATATGATGTTCGAAGATTATACAAACAATGGTTTTTCTCGGACCTACTAAATATTAGTTACATTTAAATTATAAACAAAAGGAAAAAAAAAATCCGACAAAAAAGGGGATGAAAAGGGATAATAAATGTTTTTAAAAATCAATATTATTATTATTATTATTATTATTATTATTATTATTATTATTATTATTATTATTATTATTATTATTATTATTGATAATAATAATAATAATAATAATAATAATAATAATAATAATAATAATAATAATAATAATAATAATAATGACAATAAAAGTATTTCTAATATTATTATTATTATTATTATTATTATTATTATTATTATTATTATTATTATTATTATTATTATTATTAGCTAGGCTACAGCACTAGTTGTAAAACCAAGATGCTATAATCCAAAGGGCTTCAACAGGAGAAAATAACCAAGTGAGGGAAGGAGACCAGGAAATAAAGAAACTACAAGAGTAATAATGAACACTTAAAATAAAATATTTCAAGAACAGTAACAATATGAAAATAGAAAATTTTTAACTGTTACACATTTTTCCGTGATTCTACAAAAAAAAAAAACAATAATAATAATAAATAAATAAAAGGTGTTTTCACCTCTACACAATCGCTCGTACCAAGCAGACAGCCTTTTAAATCGACCGGAGGAAAGGCTCCTCGCAAGCAGCTTGCCACCAAGGCTGCTCGCACGTCTGCTCCTGCTTCAGGAGAAGTCAAGAAGCCGCATCGTTAAATACCTGGTACCATAGCCCTCCATGAGATCTGTCACTACCAGAACAGCACTGAACTTCTCATCAGAAGGCTGCCTTTCTAGCGTCTGGTACGTGAAAACGCACAGGATTCCAAGACTGGCCTTCGTTTCCAGTCCTCTGCTGTCATGGCCCTTCAGGAGGCCTCTGAGGCTTACCTCGTCAGTCTCTTTGAAAACACCAACTTGTGCGCCATCCAAGCCAAGAGGGTTACCATCATGCCAAATGATATCAATCAAGCTGGCTCGCCGATTCCGTGGATGCCAAGCACCTCACGCACTCACTCTTGTGATATGAATAACAAATATCTGGATTATAAGTTTTCCTTCAACAATTTAATCAAATGGTAGCGAAAATACAAGTTTTCTTGAATATTGTTATAGATTTGAAGTTTAAAGGGAATTATTGATCAACATCTTTGTTATCTAGCTCTGAATATGCTAGTGGGCCTGATATTGTATTACATTTCCATATAAATTGGAATAGACAATAAAAGTAAGTCAGGTATAAACTGCAATTCTTGAGCCTAATTTCACTACAAAGACCATATTTCTGTATATTATGAATACTGTGAAATTTCCACTTATATTTCTCAGAATTCTACAAACATGTGTTGTACTTATTCACGTTGCTTCTCTACAAACAGTAACAAAACTAAACACGGACAATTTGTTCCAATTTGTTCGTGCTACAAAATCTTATTCTCTCTCTCTCTCTCTCTCTCTCTCTCTCTCTCTCTCTCTCTCTCTCTCTCTCTCTCTCTCTCTCTCTCTCTCTCTCTCCATGCATAATAACCACTGTCAGAATCGAGCACTATTCAACCTAAACGATAAAAAAAGCTCAATATAATCATGCTGATTTCGGGTAAATTTTTATTACCGTTATTAATTTGGTATTTTTTATTTTGCTAACTGCATTTAAGACTGAACTCTCAGCTTAAACGACAAAAGTTGTTAAATGTACGAATGCTAATGTCCATTATATTGCCAGCATTGTTATGAAATTATAAAGATTATGTGGTCCATTTTCAGCGCATAAATGCACGTGATTTTCGTTGAATAAATCAGTTGTCTGACAGCTCTCATGCTGTTTACTCAAATCTTTGCACGTTACAGGCCAATCTTTTTCAAGTAAAGCCTTTGAAATTACTAGGTTGACGGTAAAGTTTACCTCCTCGGTTAAAATGAATATGCTCCTTTTCCCAAGTAGGTAGTATTTGATTCTGAAACGCGAAGTGGATAACCACGCAGCAATAACATAGATTCTGGAGAACTTAGTGAACTTTGCCATGATACCTGAACTCGTAAAAGCAGGTATAAAGTTTCGAAATGCTTCAAAGTAATAACCAAAAGGAGAAAATTTTGCTGACAAACAGACAGTCAGAAGGCTTCTTTTTGGCTGTGACACTGATGTTCATTACGAATGAAAATGAGAGGCATTTCCCCCCTCCCCCCAAAAAAAAAATAATGAAAATAATATTACAGAGGGGGATATGTGACACTATAATATTATTATATATAAAAAAAAAATATAGGTAAGCATATATATTGGCTTTATACATCGTGCTCTTTATAAACGAAGTATGGAATTCTTAATAATTGAAAATTACTGTTAAATAATCATCAGATGAATATTTACTTCCCATCGATGCGTGTTATGAAGAAAAACAATTTCCCTAAAGAGAAATCTCATATACAAGGCCAATAAGAATAACGTTTTACGATGGGTTATCAAAATGAATTTACAAACAAAATCACAAAAAAAAATGTAATTGTTGAATAGGCTAATGTCATGGATTATAGTCCTAAATCCATTGTACTACGTAATGTAAAACATGCAATTTTATTCCCCTTCTAAAGAAAAATCACGTTGCTACCAGCTAAGTATGGTATATCACAATACAGATGAGTAAAAGAGGAAACCTCTAATA
This sequence comes from Palaemon carinicauda, assembly GCF_036898095.1. Taxonomy (NCBI): domain Eukaryota; kingdom Metazoa; phylum Arthropoda; class Malacostraca; order Decapoda; family Palaemonidae; genus Palaemon; species Palaemon carinicauda. The sequence continues at coordinate 93,263,318 of NC_090733.1, read as the reverse complement.
TGAACATGAATTGTGAAATATATTTCAAAGATATGCAAATTATTGGGGTTCATACAAAAACAATGTTATTCTGTTACACATACCTACTAATATCTTTAAAATAGCTTATGTTGGCATTTGATACAGTGAACAGTGAAAATCTCAAGGTCCATCTAAATGTTTATAATGTAGGGGTAATAAAAATATATTGACGCTGAAAAATGAAAATAATGGAACACCTAAAACCAAATTATAAAAATTTTGAGATTGGGGGGGAATAATAATAATAATAATAATAATAATAATAATAATAATAATAATAATAATAATAATAATAATAATAATAATAATAATAATAATAATAATAATAATGACTACTATTATCATAAATATCTTATATATAATATATACATATATATATATATATATATATATATATATATATATATATATATATATATATATATATGTATATATATATATTTATATGTATATATATATTTATATGTATATATATATATATATATATATATATATATATATATATATATATATATATATATATATATATATATATATATATATATATATTTATATGTATATATATATATATATATATATATATATATATATATATATATATATATATATATATATATATATATATATATATATATATATATACATATATATATATATATATATATATATATATATATATATATATATATATATATATATATATATATATATATATATATATATATATATATATATATATATATATATATATATATATATATATATATATATATATATATATATATATATATATATATATATATATAGATATATATATATATATATATATATATATATATATATATATATATATATATATATATATATATATATATATATATATATATATATATATATATATATATATATATATATATATATATATATATATATATATATATATATATATATATATATATATATATATATATATATATATATATATATATATATATATATATATATATATATATATATATATATATATATATATATATATAGATATATATATATATATATATATATAGTATTATGGCCATCATAATATTGATAAATTCAAACGTTCATCAAATTCCCTGATAAGGATGTCATTACAGGAGTGAATGACTATCTTCCCTTATCAATCAAATTTTAATGATTCAATTACTTACGAATCTAAATACATTTGGTACAAGTTGCTGATTGTCTAATATTTGTACTTAAACTGTTATACACCAGATTTAAATTTAAAGGGAATACATTATTATTATTATTATTATTATTATTATTATTAGTAGTAGTAGTAGTAGTAGTAGTAGTAGTAGTAGTGTTGTTGTTGTTGTTGTTGTTGTTGTTGTTGTTGTTGTTGTTATTATTAGGCCCAGTGGTGGAAGAAAACAAGGAAATGAATAAACTCCAAGAACAATAATGAGGTAATAATTCACAGGACGTGTCAAGGTGAATTAATATAACGAATAAGTAACGAATAACTCTAAATTGCCATATGCACAGCATTGGTGAGGTTCTATTATGTTACAATAAATATAAATATATAAATTTAATTAAATCTTATATACCTGGTTTTAACAAACCTGCTTTTATAGTGATTAAAACCTATTTAAATTTATAACATATATTAGGTACACAAATTTTAATGTCTTTGTATGGAAACTAATGTGTAATGAATGTCAAAGATACTATTGAGAAATTTAGATGATTCGAAATTAAAGTTTTTTTTCTCATAAATTGTTGTGCAAACTCACTCAACCAATAGTTAATTTTCTATGATGGACAAAATGACGTTGAATGAAAAACATACCTATGAAATATATGCATTATAAAAATCAGGGAAATCCATTAACTACGACGATGAAATTTTGATATCATTTGGCTAAATGTTCAAAATTAAAAGATTTTCTTACACGCTATTCACAATAAACACCAAAATAAAAGTGCAAGTGTTTTGAAAAATGTGTGTTATATCTTTTGTTGTCAGCATTGCATTTACTAGTCACTAGGTATTGAATGAATTAGAAGTCTATAAACAAGTTATATATAAGTTACAGTACAAAAATACATGAATATCACAAACTATGTAGATAAGGATAAACTGATAAAAAATAAAAACAGTAATAATAAATAATTTCCAAGTTATTGTTAAAAGATATACATACATACCACAAACTATGTTGATAACAATATCCTGATAAAAAAGAAAAACAACTATTCAAAAATTTCAAAGTTATTGTTTCTAAATATTCATGCATATTACAAACTATATTGATAAGAATATACTGAAAAGAAACAAATACGCAAAAAAATTCTCAAACAAATTAAAAGATTGGCGCTTGTTAGTAAGAATAATTAATTTGAATATCCAACTTAGTTATTGATTTTTCTATTCATATAATATAAATATTACATATTAACATGTTTATTAACCAGCAAAGAAATATATTTCATGAGGTTATTCTTCATGACGTAATTAGCTAGCACCCATCGTACATTTATTCATTAGTTTTTCAATCTATGCAGATTAGCTAATTGAATATGCAAGACTCTACAATATTCTCGATCTCATGGGATTTCACAACTGGAATTACATTAGAGAAAGCTTTGGAGATTAAGGCTACTGGATACAGGAACTAACTAAGAAATTTTCTTGCTTTTCTAATTCATATATTATTATTATTATTATTATTATTATTATTATTATTATTATTATTATTATTATTATTACTAACTAGTTGGAAAAGCAGGATGCTATAAGGCCAAGTGATCCACCTGGGAAAAATAGCCAAGTGAAGAAAGTATATAAGGAAATAAATAAATCACAAAAAGTAATGAAAAATTGAAATAAAACACTTTGAAAACAGTAACACATCAAAATAGATGTTTCATATGTAAACTACAAAAATATTTGCATTCTGGGTAATTACCAATTATCTTATTCTCTTTTCTTAAAAACAACATAGCTATTCCACCTGAAATTATTTTGATGACAAAATAACTTATCTAAAGATTAAATACATCTATTACCAAAACATCCCACATAATAATAACGAAGGGTCTCTGTTGACTTTACTTTTCACCAGCAGCAAATTAATGATAATACGCAAAATTAAATATATTCGGCTAAGAATCAATCTCAAATAAAAGAAAAATACGTAATCTATTTGTACATAATTTGAAGTAATTGGCATAATAATTCTTGGTTGATATAATTCCAATGACTAGTAGGTATAATGCTCAAAGATTTCAGACCAAGAACCGAAGTTATCTAGCAACAGATGACGTAAGAACTTTGGAAAATACCAAATAATTATAATTTATCAAGTAGTTTTCCGAAAGAATATTTATAAATATAAGATATATAAATATTTCAAATATATGTAAAAATATATAAATATATATAAATACACACACACACACACACACACATATATATATATATATATATATATATATATATATATATATATATATATATATATATATATATACATATATATATTGTATATATATATATATATATATATATATATATATATATATATATATATATATATATATATATATATATATATATATGTGTGTGTGTATGTGTATGTGTATACAAACACACACATGCAAAAATTCACGCGCACACACACACACACACACATATATATATATATATATATATATATATATATATATATATATATATATATATATATATATGAGTGTGTGTGTGTGTGTGAGTTTTTGCATGTATATATATATATATATATATATATATATATATATATATATATATATATATATATATATATATATGTTACGCAAAATATGGATAATTGCCAAATGTGTACATTTTTCGAGAAAGTTGCAAAATGTACATATTTGGAAATTGTGCTTGCCAAATGTAGATAATTATCCACTTCTGCCAAAATTTGGCCATTTAAAAAGAAAAAGCAACGGCATTTTGCCGATTATACACAATAGGCAGAATGAAACAAGAATCAAAGATAATTAGTATATATTGTTCAAACTAAAATTAGTATTTATTAGTATTTATTGTTCAAACTAAAAGGGATTGACACTACTTTAACACTTAAATATTGCTACTAGAACGACCAGGGTGGCAACTAGAGTTACATTTTAACAGCTTATTTGTGCAGGAGCATCTGGAAGTTGTGCAATTTGTTTTACAGGCACACTTCACATACCCTTGGCCTCCTGTGTACCTGGTTACAGCGGTTCTCAAAGCCATTTCAACGTCGGGAACCTCATCTGGGGTGAGGAGCTTCTCCTTAACGGGGTCCATGTCAGCTGCCGTGTACCGGGTGGTTATGCCCCCGTCTCTACAGCCTACCAGGTACAGGTCCTCGTCTCTCTGCAGTACCACAACTAGGAGGTTTCTGCTGTCACTCGGCCCACGATCAAACTCGGGAACTTTCAGCGTTGCGTTGTCACCCACTTGTAGGGCACTTAAAGGTGTTTCGTTCTCCTTGTCATTCTAAGTGCGGTTTTTTCTTGGCCGGCTGCAGCCAGGTGCCGAGCTTCAGCGAATTGCGCCTCTTCTCCATCTCGTTCCTCTTCTCCTTCCTGTTCCTCCTCTCCTTCTTGTTCCTCTTCATCAGCCGCCCCTTCGACTTCATTTTAGAGGATGGTGTCTAAATATTCTTCAGTTCTTATATTGCCGAGCATATTAGGTGTATAAAAAGTGGATGCTAGGCCTACCTTGGGTTCCATCCCGAACATGACTTTAAACGGACTTGTTTTTATGGTTTTATGTTCCGAAATCTTTATTTGCCACTGGACAAAGTGGACCCCAACGCTCCACCTGCTGGACTTGTTTTCGTGCATCCAAATTTTTATTTTGTCTTGAATGACTCCATTCAATCTTTTAACTGCACCTTGGCTTTGTGGGTGGCGCGGCCGACCAGTGACCAGCTAAAGTTGGTAGGACAGACCTCTGAAGTAACACGGAAGATGAGGGTTTAACTGCCCTCCTCCTTGTCCGACTGAACGATTTCAGCTCGTAAACAAGAGGTGTTTAATATTAATCTTAGTCTGAGAATTTCGAATCTTCTGCTCAAACTGCTTTTTGAAGTCCGACATGCACTGGGACAAAAAGAAATCTGTTAACATTTGGCAAAAAACTGTTGCAAAATCATGTTAACATTTGGCAAAATGTCCTTGCAAAAAGTAGAAAAACTGCCAGATGTGTACATTTTGCAATAAATTTTACCTATTGTGCACAATTGGCACCAAGCGCTGCAAATTATACACAATAGGCAAAATTAATTGCAAAATGTACACATTTGGCAATTATCCACATTTTGCGTAACATATATATATATATATATATATATATATATATATATATATATATATATATATATATATATATATATATATATATATATATGTGTGTGTGTGTGTGTGTGTGTGTGTGTGTGTGTGAGTGCACGCGCGGGCGTGTGCGCATGTTTAATTATATAAGTTTGTATATATAGAGAAGGAGGGAAAGAGATTGGATGCATAATGATGGAATATCAGGGTTCTTATAAAGGAAAAAATAAATAGTGCCTTTTGATCATAATGAAAGATGTGAGCTCATCTGGCAATGCTTGTAAAGCCTTGGAAAATAATATTGATTTGAAATCCCTTCCAGCATATATAAGATTTTGACTTCGTGAATAATTCAACCACATTTTCCCTTAGTAATATCTGCCTGTTCTCCCCTTAACAATAATCATGGGGAGTTTCAAATTAAACAGACAAATGGCACTATTCTGTGATTTAGACAAACACTCTTGAAGGGAATTAATGCAGAAAGGGGAGATCTTATTTTTCCCAAAATCTTAATAGTTACCCATATTGAATAGGATTCTGTGAGGACTAATTAATCAGAGATCTATTCATCCATGACTATACGAAAATGTTATTGAACATTCCTCTACAAATGTCTAGCGTAAGTTGAGATTCCGAATACGAAGGCAAACAAGTTATACTGACCATGACTTCTTACTCGCAACATATTCTAGTAGAACTCGCTATGATATTATATCATTGTAAGATGTTAAGTAATACTAATTGAGAAAATCAAAACAGATTAGAATATTCAGATATGGTTGAAACAGATGTTATAGATTAGAATAAACAGATACAGCTAGAACAGAAGTTATACGCATGTAACGAATCACTGAAATAAATATATTGGATATCCAATGTCTGAAAATCAAGGAGGAAAACATCTTTCAAGTCCCCTCAGAAAATAAGGTCAATTATTATCATGAAATATATGAGAATATACGACACAAAATTCTATATATAAAAAAAAGCTTTTTAAGAAGAGTTATCATAACATATATTGCGTTAGAAACTTGAAAGACGCCATAAAACAATGACATAATTAAGTGAAAAATATTTTTTTTCTCAGATATCAAAGCATGATCAATCGTTTGTGATAGATATATCATATCTAATACATCAGAGACGTATAGACAGACAGAGAGACTGAACGGTGGAATAGTTGGTATTTCTTTATGAAAAAAGTCTCGGAAATTAATTTTAATACAACTGAAATATCTAATAATGTCGATGAATAAACCAAGTATACGGTTTTTTTTTCGAGATCCATTTGTCATTTGTTTCATGAACCGTATAAGATACCTATGGAAGAATTTATACATCTATTAATTATCGCATATGAAGAAATATAATGAATTGCAATTTTACATATCTGGCAATGCATTTAATTTCGTTATATGAAACGTTTGAAGAAATTATTATCACCTCTAAACATTATTGTAATGCATTTATTCTTACATTTCAAAAATACCAATAAAATAAATCTTCTTCACTCAAGGGGTTAACTACTGCAATGCAATTAATTGTTCGGTGGATACTTTCCTCGTAGCAAGGGTGAAAGAGACTCTTTGGCCCTAGT
>NC_090733.1:93233839-93253839 GCF_036898095.1 Palaemon carinicauda | reverse complement strand
TGATGAGCAGCGCCTATCTACGTAAGGCAAGTGGCCCCAGCCGGTCCATACTGTGACGGTGCCGAGTGAGGGTTGTGAACTCAAAGGCAGGATGCAATCAACTGAGTTGTTTATTAAGGAACACTCTTCTTTATATACAAAACCTCAAGGCAACAGGACATAACCTGTTCGAGAGACAGACAATGTTACAGAGCAAAACGGAGACATGATCATTCAGGTTCTTTTTAGTGCGAGGGAAGAGCGCAGATACAAGCATAATATATACAAAATAATTATGTACAATTATGTGACACACGGTTGGTACATGGCTCCCCCCCTAAAAATGACATACTGTACATGTTAAATAGGGCGCCCTGATCTAGAGAGGCAAACTGTAGGCGGGTCATCTGGCAGAAGATAAGCAGGTTTTAGACGATCAATGGAGACCCAGTCTTCTTTGCCCCAAATGTTTAGTAGGAATGCTTCCGGACTGCGTCGGATCACAAGGAAAGGGTCTGTGTAAGGGGGCGTTAGTGGTGGCTTGCTAGTGTTGTTGCGCAGGAAGACGTGCGTTGCAGAGTGCAAGTCCGTTGGAATGTGATGCTTTGCTGGGGGCTTGTAAGTCTGGCGGCACGGAGTAAATTTTCCCACGACGTGACGTATGCGCTGGAGATCACCGGAGGAGGTTGTAGAAGGAAAAAATTCGGCAAGGACGACCAACGAGTCGCCATACACCATTTCGGCTGCCGAGACGTCGAGGGCGTCTTTAAGAGTGGTCCTTAGACCCAGGAGGACCCAGGGAAGCTGAATAAACCAGTTGCAATCCTTGCAGCGGGACATCAAAGCTGCTTTGAGGGTGCGATGAAAACGTTCAACCATTCCATTGGCAGCGGGGTTGTAGGCCGTTGTCTGATGTAGGGTGATGCCCAGGAGATTCGCTAATGACGTCCACAATTGAGAGGTGAAAGTGGTTCCCCTGTCAGAAGTAATATGCTCAGGGATACCGAATCTTGAAATCCATCCAGAGAGTAAGGCAGATGTACATGAGGCGGACGTTGCAGTTTCCATGGGAATGGCTTCAGGCCAACGAGTGGAGCGGTCGATGACGGTAAACAGGTAACGATGTCCTTGTGATGTGGGTAGGGGGCCTACAACGTCGACGTGAATGTGTAAAAAAACGACGCTGAGGTTGAGGAAAGGTGCCCACTCCTGACTCCGTGTGTCGATGTACTTTGGAAGTTTGGCATGAAGTACAGGCGCGGACCCAATCCTTAGCATCCTTAGAAATGCCGTTCCAAATGAACTTTGCCTTCAGCAGCTGTGCAGTAGAACGGCACAAGGGATGTGAAAGGCCGTGAATGAAATCAAATACCTGTCGGCGCATGGGAGCAGGAATCCAAGGTCGCGGTCTACCAGTACTGACGTCACAGAGGAGGGTGGTGTTGGAGTCTTCGAGGGGAAAATCTTCCCAACGGAGGGACGTGCAGGATGTCCTACAAGCTTGATACTCTGGATCCTGTCGTCAGGCTTCAGCCATGGTGTTGTAATCCAATCCCAGTTGAACGGCAGCCAACGTGTTTCTTGACAGGGCATCGACAACGGGATTCATTTCCCCAGGGACGTATTGGAGGGTGCAATTGTATTCAGCCACGGCGGAGAGAGGTCGGCGTTGACGGGCGGACCATGCGTCAGACTGGCGAGTGAAGGCGTGCACCAGAGGCATGTGGTCTGTGCGAATGACAAAGGGCGTACCTTCTAAGAAATGGCGAAAGTGACGGACAGCCAAGTGTACCGCCAGCAATTCTCGATCGAAGGTAGAATAACCCGATTCTGCCTTGGACAGTTTTCTGCTGAAGAAGGCCAATGGGCGGGGCGAGGCTTTGACCACCTGCTCGAGTACTGCACCAATAGCGACGTCGCTGGCATCGGTGGAGAGAAGGAGAGGGGCATGTGGGATAGGAAAAGTGAGAGCCGCAGCAGTTGATAGGGCCTTTTTTGCATTGCAGAAGGCTGCTTCTTGAAGGGGACCCCACTTCAGGTCCTTTGGCTTGCCCTTGAGGGAGGCGTAGAGGGGAGCAAGAGTGGTGGCAATGGCTGGCAGAAAACGGTGATAATAGTTGATCATGCCCAAGAATTCCTGCAGAGCTTTGACGGTCGAGGGCGCGGGGAAGTTATGAACGGCTGCTACCTTCTCAGGGAGGGGATAGACTCCTTCAGGAGTGATACAGAACCCTAAGAACGACACTTCGTTGGCGCCAAAGGTACTCTTGTCGTACCGGACTACAAGGCCGTTTTGTTGCAGGCGGTCGAGCACGATGCGCAGGTGACGGAGGTGTTCCTCTTTTGAGGAGGAGAACAAAAGTATGTCGTCCACATAATATACACAGAAAGGGAGGTCCCCTAAGATGCCATCCATGAGACGTTGAAACGTTGCCCCAGTATTACGAAGGCCAAAACAGGAGTAATTGAAGGTGTATGTACCAAACGGAGTGGTGATGGCGGTCTTGGGGATGTCTTCTGGGTTCATAGGCACCTGATAATACCCCTTCAGGAGGTCGAGCGTAGAGAAAACCTTCGCTTTGTGCAGGTAGGAGGTCCCGTCGGCAATGTTTGGGAGGGGGTAGTGATCTGGTTCTGTTTGCATGTTCAGGAGCCTGTAATCCCCGCACGGACGGAGGGAGCCGTCTTTCTTCAGAACGATGTGTAAGGGTGACGACCATGGGCTGGAGGCCTTTTGGCAAAGGCCAATTTCGTCCATTTCGGCAAACGTCTGTTTGGCGGCTGCCAATCGTTCCGGTGCCAGACGTCTGAATTTTGCGAAGACTGGGGGTCCCGTCGTCTTGATATGGTGATAAATACCGTGCTTGGCGGGAACCGTGGGCGTTTGGCGAAGTTCTGGACGGAAAACTTCCGGGTACGACGTGAGGAGGTGGGCGTAGGCATCCGTGGGTGCGCTGATGTGGAGAGCGAGGTTAGAGGGGGCGGGTTGAAGAGGTGTCGACAAGTACGAGTCTGCGTTGACCAATCGTCGATGGGCGACATCGACCAGAAGGTGGAAATGAGAGAGGAAATCTGCACAGAGGATTGGCATTGTGACGTCAGCAACGAGAAACTTCCAATTGAATTTACCGTTTCCGAACGATAATGTGAGGTTCTCGTAACCGTAGGTGGGTATCGCAGATCCGTTGGCAGCTACTAAGCGGACGTCGGCAGATGTAGACAGACTACGTCGTGCCTTGAAGAGTTTCCTTGGCAAAAGAGAACGACAAGCACCCGTGTATACCAAAAATCGCACGCCCGTTCCTGCATCCTGTAAAAAGAAAAGATTAGAAACATGGGAGGCCACCGCCACAAGCGCTAGCCTACTTACACGTTTTTTGGTCACTAACAATCCTTGGCACATTTCTTCGCGGTTGCCACGAATCTGAAGTGGTTGTAGCAAAACTGCGGCGGATGGGAGGTAGTAAGTGGCTGTAGAAGTCGTTCGTTGGGGCGCGAGCGATTGGTGGGTGGTGGGCGGCTTTGTCGCCGCTTCGGCACGTCACGGGGTAGGCGTGTATGTCCTACGGCATTCATGTCAGCTTCGGTTGATGTTGAATAGGCATCCTCCTCGTCAGGGGTGGGGGCGTTGAAGGAGGTCTTGAAGTGGCTGTCCATAAGGGCGTCGGCTTTGTTCATCAAGTCCTTTATGGGTAAACTATCGACATCGGGTATGGCAGCGCGTACAGGTTCGGGTAAACGGCGTATCCAAAGGGCAAGAAGTAGGTTCACCTCACAAGGAGAGCCGTCTGCGGCAGGTTGAAGGCGAGCGATACTGGTCATTTCCCTGAGGGCAAGCGAAGCCCTTTGGTCCCCCAACGGTTGTTGCGAGAGCTGAAAAAGCTTTGCTATACGGGCGGCTGGCGACGGCGAGTACTGCTGCAGAAGGTATGTTTTGAGGGCGTAATACGCTATTGGGGTGTCTCCTTGTTCATAAAGCCAGTCGGATATTTCTGGGAAGGTGTCCTCGGGTATCGCCGTGAGAACATAATCTGCTTTGGTGGTTGAGCGAGTCACGCCCCTGATACGAAACTGGACTTCTGCGTGCTGAAACCAAGCAAACGCCTCTCCGCTGGCGAACGGTGGAAGTTTCAATGGGGCGGCCGCAGCGCCTACTGCTGTAGCAGAGTCCGTCATAGTACCAACAATGGAGGGGCGAGGGAGGTGGGGGTGGAAGGCAGTGGAGCAAGTCGACTTCCGGGGTCATCAATGTGACGGTGCCGAGTGAGGGTTGTGAACTCAAAGGCAGGATGCAATCAACTGAGTTGTTTATTAAGGAACACTCTTCTTTATATACAAAACCCCAAGGCAACAGGACATAACCTGTTCGAGAGACAGACAATGTTACAGAGCAAAACGGAGACATGATCATTCAGGTTCTTTTTAGTGCGAGGGAAGAGCGCAGATACAAGCATAATATATACAAAATAATTATATACAATTGTGTGACACACGGTTGGTACAATACTAATTCCAGTATGATAATCCACCAGGCATTAGGAGGTGTGGAAAATTAATTTTTATTTTCATCTATTTTGTTGTTGTTTACCAAATCCCGAGAGAGAGAGAGAGAGAGAGAGAGAGAGAGAGAGAGAGAGAGAGAGAGAGAGAGAGAGACAGACAGACAGAGAGAGAGAGAGAGAGAGAGAGAGAGAGAGAGACTTACCTTACCTTATTGCCTTATTCTGTGTTTGGGTTCCCCCAGGTCCTCAGTGTGAGACACTCGTATATTTACCAGAGAGTTGCTAATGTATTATGCATCTTTGCGCCTTCCTTAGTTTTCCTGGTATAGTTTTGGGCACTATTAATCTACCTCGGCTTGTTCTTTCTGATACTTTTAGCACCATGATGTTTTCAGTAATCACTTCGATTTACTTCCATGCTTCTATTATCATGTAGCGTTCTCTTCTCCTTTCTAGACTGTACAGTTTTAAAAATTGCAGTCTTTCCCAGTAGTCAAGATCCTTAACTTCTTCTATTCTAGCAGTAAAGGATCTTTGTACACTCTCTTTTTGTGCAATATCCTTTTGGTAGTGTGGGTACCATATCACATTGCAGTACTCAAGTGTACTACGTACATAAGTTTTGTAAAGCATAATCATGTGTTCAGCTTTCCTTGTTTTAATGTGTCTGAATATCATTCCAGTTTTTGCTTTACATTTAGCCAACAGTGTTGCCATTTGGTCGTTGCCTAACATATTCCTGTTTAACATTACACCAGGGTCTTTGATTGCTTCCTTGTTTGTGATTGTTTCGTTGGTAGGTCCCATTTATGCATATACTATTCTTTCTCCATAGTTTATTGATTCGAATTTACCGGAGTTAAATGCCATCCTATTTATCTCCGCCTATTCATATATTTTGTTTAGATCTCTTTGTAATGAGTTCCTATCTTCATCACAAGTAATTTCTCTACTTATTCTTGTGTCATCGGCGAAACTTCTCACTACAGAGTCTTTAACATTACAGTCTATGTCTAAGATCATAATATCAAACAGCAGTGCAGCTAATACCGTACCCTGTGGCACGCCATACATTACCTGATCTTCATCTGATTTCTCGTCATTTGCAACCACTCTCTGTTTTCTGTTTTGCAGAAATTCTTTTACCCATTTTCCTATATTTACCAAAATATTATGTTTTCTATTTTTTTCTCTAATATATTATGGTGTACCTTGTCAAAGGCTTTTGCAGAATCTAGATAGATCACATCTCTGTCTTTTTCATTTATCATATTTTTGTATATGTTTTCATAATGTGCTATCAGTTGGGTTTGTGAACTTTTTCCGGGCACAAAACTGTGTTGACCTATATTAAATAAATTATTTTTAACCAAATAATTAATTATTTTCTTTTTTATTACCCTTTCATACACTTTCATAATATGTCATGTTAAACTAACAGGTCTATAATTGCTAGCCTCTAGTGTTGATTCACTTTTGAAAATAGGGGTTATATAAGATAATTTATGTTTAACATATATCTCGCTCATATCTACACTTTGTCTTAGCAGTATTGCAAGCGGCTTTGCGATAGTGTGTGCAATTTTTCTTAACAAAATCGCTGGAACTCCTTCTGGTCTGGCCGCTGATCCATTTTTAATTTCGCTTATAGCCAGCACAATATCTGCTTCATTATTATGTACTGTATATCCATTAGATATTCAACATTTTCTTCTCTCATTTCTGATTCATTATTCTCATTCGCAATTCTTGGCGTGAACTCACTCTTATATTTTTCTGCTTATAAGTTGTATATTTCGCTTTTTTTATTCGTTAACCGTCCTACAGATCTTAGACGGTCTATTTCTGATTTCCCTTTAATAATCTTTTTTGCATAGGAGTAAAGAACTTTGTGTGTATATATATATATATATATATATATATATATATATATATATATATATATATATATATATATATATATATATATATATATATATATATATATATATATATATATATATATGAAGTGTCCTTTCTTCTAAGTCCCTTCTTTCCTTTTCTTTCGATTGTATGATCTTTTGTTCTGCATTTTCTATCTTACTTTTTATTTCCATACGAAGGAAAATTTACTTGTTTAAATTTTTTCTTTTGAAAATTATATCTTCCACTTTCTAATTTTCTGAAATAGGAACCTTCTGTCTCTTGGCATGCATGTCTGATGTTTATTGTCTTTTTTCAGTACATATTTTTCAACAATTTTCTCCAGTATTTTGTATATTATCACTTACGAATTATTTTTTTTCAATCTTTGTTCAATTCTTGATTTATTTCTGACCATTTTATATTCTTACTATAAAAATTATATTTTCCATATCCTTTCCAACGTTTTGTGCTTTGTTTATCTCTGCGTTCACTTGCTTTGGAATGGACTATTAATTCTATGACATTGTGGTCTGAAATTCCTGTGTTATACACTATTATTTCTTTAACATAATTCACCTCATTCACTAATACTAAATCTAGGACATTGTCCTTTCTTGTTGGAATGTGGTTTATTTGTTGCATATTATATTCTAATAGCATATTTTAAAGCTTTTCGAATTGCCTCTTATCTTCTGTGCTACTATTACTCTCTTTTTTATATGAATACATACAACCAATTTCCTCTATCCGTTCTTTCCAGTCCACGAAAGGAAAGAAAGAGAGAGAGAGAGAGAGAGAGAGAGAGAGAGAGAGAGAGAGAGAGAGATTGCGTGTGTCAACGAGCGTGAGGTAGTTATTGTAATGATTGGTTGTTGTGAGAAAGACTGTTGGTATAAATGAGGTTGGTTGTTTGTTTTTAGCTAGGTTAGGATAGTGGCGAATGTATTGGGTGAATGCTCTTTTTGATTTGACTGCAGCTAAAGGCAGTTGTGTGTGAGATTGCTGCATTATCATTATTATTCTTTCACCAGCGTGGAAGTGTTTAATTATTTCGACAGTAAGTACAATTTATTTATCTTTGCTACGAGTAATTCTGAATTATAGAAAGTTCCTTATTTATCTTTGATTTTAGTGCGATAGTTTAGTTAGCTAGGAGTCTTCGTAAGCGTTTTCTTGTTTTATTTTGCAGGCCGTAATTCCTTCTTTGGAGAGATTTTAACTTGTATGGGGAATTGATTGTTGATGACCTGGCTTATGATAAGGAACTTGATACGACTGCTCAGATATATATAATTGTTGATGACCCGGACTGAATGAACTTTCGATTGATGAGGATGATGATGATGATGATGCTGATAACCACGACCCCAATCAGGGAGGCATTTGTGGGAAATAGCCACACAGTTTAGTCTGTTAATCACAGTGCTGTGGTAGTGTGCTGAGAAAGACAGTTCGGCTTTGTGTGGACGAGTGCTGGTGTCGCAATATTTGTAAACACATACATCTTTTGGTGTTGTGTGCGCTTAATTTGAAGTTTTGTTAGGGTTTTTTAGTTTATTTGAATTGTGTTACGGTTATTGTGTATTTAGTGTTAAGATTTTTATTAGTTTTAAGTGTGATTTTTATATTGATTGTGGATGGTTTCGTATTAAGCTTTCTAGGTTTAAGGAATATAATATTAAGGTTATGTTTTGTTTCTATGTCCTTTTTGTCTAAGAGTCCAGTTAATAACTTAAGGGAAAAGTTTGTGCTGAGGATATATTTGTCAGTTAGAGTGATTAAAGGGAGTGGGGGGTTGTGTTTGCAACATCCTGCCACATTATCTTGTCACGCGAACAGGGACTGCCCCGGTAGGATTGATAGCTGGACTCTTGGACGAAGTACTGATACAATACAAAATTAGATTTAAGACTGAAAAAAAATGGAAGAGCAGAACAAACTAATAAGGGAGGAATTGCGGTTCGTTAAAGAGCGTGAGGAGAAGTTGTCCATAGAGAAAGAGAAGTTGTTGCTTGAGAATGAGAGGTTAAGTTGTGAGAATGAGGAGATGCGAAAGGAACTAAAAGCGCTTAAGGGAACTGTAGAGACAGTGGAAGAGGGTGTTGAAATTAGGATGCGAGAGAATGAAGAATGAATGGAGAAGCGAATGGAAGCTATGATGGGGCAAGTAATGGGGATACTGTAAACGTTCATGGGTGAAGGTGCTGTTGGAGGAGTGGTTTCTGCTTCGGGTAAGGGGTTGATAGTGGAAGAATAGGCTAAGGCAAGCGATAAAGGGGAAGGAAGTGATAGTGAGATTGAAGATAAGGGAATTAGGTATAGTAAGGACGAACAGAAATGTGATAGGAAGAATGAGAAGAAAGGTAAAAGTAATGTGAAGAGGGAAATGAGGAAAGGTCAGGATAAGAATGAGGATGATCATGAATGGGTGAAAGTGGTAAGTAAGAAAAAGGGTAAAAACGGAATGGTTAAAGATAGGAATTTGAGCGTTGAATTGGATTCATTATATTCAAATGAGGAAGAAGGAAACAAGAAAGGATTAGCAGTGAAGATAGTAGTGAAAATTAAGTTGAAGTTTGTAAGACAGTGGTTATGAGAGAGGCACCTAGGTGTGAAAGGTTTAATGAACATAGCAGTAGGGACGTATATGACTTTATTAGGGAGTATGAAAGGTTTTGTTAGGCTATGTATGGTGATAGTAAGAGTGTTTGGGCTAGGGAGTTAGGAGAATATTTGACAGAGTATTTGTTGACGATGTATGGTGTGATAATGAGTGTAGGGGATGTTGATTATTTAAGTTTGAAAAAGAGAATAATTGAACAGGTAAAACATATGAAAGGGAGTGTTAGGTATAAGCATAAGAGTGATTTTGATGAAGCACGGATGAATGTAGGAGAAGCAATATCAATGTATGTATATAGGTTGGAAACGTTAGCTAGGAAGAAGTACGGGGATGAAAGCATAACTGAGAATAAGGAATTAATGAGAAGTTTTTGGCTACTATACGTGAGAATGTTTCCGAGTTTATCAATTTGCAACAGAAGGAGAAAATGAGATGGACGAAGGAAAGATTGACATGGGATGATATTTTAGAGATAGCTGAGGATTAAGAGTTAGGTAGGTGTATGAAAGAAAGTAAATCTGTAAGTGTAAAAACTGGAATGGAGGAAAGTGGGCCAGAATTTGTTAGTTTTAGAGATGCTGTTATGAGAAGACCAATGAGGGTAGCTGATAGTGTAGTGGATAGGAGTGTTAAGGCGAGTAATGTGGGAATACCTGTAAGGACATATGAAGGGTTTAGGCAAGGGAATCAGGTTTGGAGAGATAGGAGTGCTCGTACGCAGCAAGGTAGGTTAAGTAGTTGTGTCTGTGAAGAGAAGTGTTATAGTTGTGGGAAAGTAGGGCATAAAAAGAATGAGTGTAGATAGGCATTAAAGCATGTTTCAGGTGTGGAGAGACAGGGCATCGTATTAGTGAGTCTAAGTAAGAGAAAGTGGTTAAGTGTTATCGGTGTGGTATGACTGGGCATATAGCGAGTGGATGTAGGAGTAATCGTACGAATGTGATTTGCGGCAATTGGGGTAAGGATGGGCATTATGTGAGGATGTGCCACGAGCAGCGTGCTAGGTGTACTGAATGTGGTGTAGATGGACATATAGCTAAGGTTTGTGGGAAGAAGGGATTAAGTCAGCCAGGATGTTAGGGAAACTATGTAATCAGAGGGTTCAGCTGGGTGAGTCCTCGTGTGTGGGGGGTGTGAATGTGATACATGTTCGTGAGGGTTTATTACATGAAGATGTGATGGGAGAAAAAGCGAATGATTGCACGAGTATGAAATTGACTTTTAATGGCGTAGAGTTGGTTGGTTTGATTGATACTGGTTGTGGTGTTAATATAATGTTTAGGAATACATAAGATAAGGTAAGGGATGGTTGTGAATTTAAGCGATGTAAGGGTGAAGTGAAAGGCATTGGTAATTTGAGTATGCCTGTGTTAGGTAAGATGTGTGGAAATGTTATAATTGGGGGCTGATGATGGATAATAATGATTTTTTACGTCGTTGAAGGAACGAATGAGAAATATGATGTATTGCTTGGGTATAATTTTTTGAAAAAATGTGGTATGATTGTACATCCAAGTGTGAACATGATAAAGATGAAAATTAAAGGTAATATTAGTGGTGAATTTTATTTAAAGGAAGATGGTAGAGTGAGTATAAAGGTGTGGAAGGGGGTGCGTTGGTAGCAAGGGAAAGTATAAAGATATCAGGTAAGGAAGGTGAGGTTATTAGCGTGAAAGTTGCTTGGCCGAGTAATCTGGGAATTTCCAATAGTGACAAGGATGAATATGTAGTGGAAGGGATGGAAGCAGGTAATTTGGTGAAAACGAGTACGTATATATATATATATATATATATATATATATATATATATATATATATATATATATATATATATATATATATATATATATATGATGGTGTTATGAATATGCAGGAACCCCAGGTGTATGTAAGTTTGTTTCCGAGTGTTATGAGGAAGAGAGTGTGTGGTATACGTGAGGGCGATTGCATGAGATGTATGTATACATTGATCAATGTAGAGTGTGAAAGATATGTTAAGGCGATACAGGTAAAGACTAGTAAGGTAAAGAATGATGATTATTGGGAGTACGATACATAGAAAGAAAAAATTAGATTAGATGAGAATATAAGTGAGGTCGAAAGGGAATAATTGTTTAAGATATTGTGGGATAAGCGAAGGGTTTTGAGTCGTGGTGAAGACGATTGTTGGGGGTCAAAACTACCGGAATTTAAAATAGTTCTCGGTGATGATACCCCCATATATCAGCGCCCCAGGCATTTTTCTTTGCCTATCACCAGAGAGATAGAGGAGCAGTGTCAGGAATTAGAGCGTATGGGTGTAATAGAAAGGAGTGAGAGTTCCTGGAATAGCCCTATTGTTCCTGTACAAAAGCCTGATGAAAGTTTATGTACTGTATGTGTATTGATTATAGGAAGGTGAATGAAGTAACTGTTAAAGAACGTTTTCCCATGAATGTGGTGTCTGATTGTGTTTATAAGATGCATGGAATTAAAGTTTTTACCAAATTAGATTTAGTTTGGGGTTATTACCAGATGCCTTTAGCAGAGGAGAGCAGGCCCATTACCGCATTTTCGAGTAGCAACTGTCACTTTCAATTTAAAAGGTTGAGTTTTGGTCTTGCTAATGAACCTGCTGCCTTCCAGAGGGCGATGAACGTTGTTTAGGCTGGATTTCCTCGACAGAAAGTGCCTGTGTTTATAGATGACATTTTGATTGCGAGTGAGACTGTTGAGGAACATATGCAGTTGCTTGAGGCAATGTTGAATCGGTTAATAGAAGTGGGTGTGAAAGTTAAGATAGAGAAGTGTGCGTGGTTGGCCAGGAAGGTGGAATTTCTTGGGCATGGGGTGAGTGAATTAGGTATAAGGAAGAGTGAAACGTTTGTGAATAGGGTGAGAGAATTTCCACGTCCCTGGACTGTGCACGGAATGCGAGGTTTTCTTAGTTTGGTTGAGTTTGGTCGCAAGTTTGTTAGAGATTGTTCAGGTATAGGGAAGCCTCTGAATGAATGGACGGGTAAGAGGAATAGTACAAAGTTAAAATGGGATAATCAGATGATAGAAGCATTTGAAAGGTTGAAAGAAGAGGCTGCGAAAGACGTCACTTTAGCATTTCCAGACTATAGCAAGAATACGAATAGGCTAGAGTTCTATACGGATGCAAGTGGGGTTAGTATGGGTGGTTGTTTAGTTTAAATGCAAATGGAAAAGAGAAGTTGAGAGTATTAGCGTATGTTAGCAAAGCGTTTAATAAAGCTGAGCGGAAGTATTCTACGAGTGACAGGGAATTGGCTGCAATAGGATTTTGTGTGAAAGCATTGAAAGTGTTTTGTATGATTTAGAATTTATTGTGCGTACTGACCATCAGCCCCTAGTGTACATGATTAGGAAAGAATGTGTGAATGCAAAAGTTGCTAGGACAATAGAGGAATTGAATGAATTTGATTTTAGGTAAGAATATGTACCAGGAAGTAAAAATGTGATAGCAGATGCCATGTCGAAAATGCATGGTAGGATTGAAGATAATGAGAGTGATCAAAATTCTGAAAGGGTGCCTGAAGGCTTAGCTGTGGAACAAAGGTATGGAGAGAAAGAAATGTTATCTAAATGCGTCCTAAGGGGGTGGGTTGATTTAATAAAGAAGGGGTTAGATAGGGAAATACCCGGTAGCGTAAATGAGCTTAAAAGAAGGGTGATGAATGAAGTATTGAAAAAATTGTATATAAGGAGGAGGATAATATACTTAAAGGGGAATTATTTTCAAAGATATTAATGGTGGTAAGTATGTTTATGGTGTAACTGTGTATTTGTATTTTGGATGGACTCGACTGATGGAATATAGGGCATATAAGGAGAATGATAGTGAACATATTTTGAGGATTCAATGTAATGAGGAATATTGCAAATTGTTGAGTGAGAAAGATAATGGTGAGAGTGACTTTAGTGCAAGATATGGTGGTATGGAGGACTGTGAATACGAAGATGAACATATTGGTGAAGAAAGTGACAAAAATGGAAGGAGAATAAATGTATGCATACACGGTGTAAAAGGAAGAATGATGACATATGTGAATATAAATGAGAATGAATATTGTAGCTTAATTGATACAGGGACACAAGTGTCATTGGTAAATGCATCGGTTATTAAAGAGAATTGGGAAGTGAAAAGACAGTGTATGAGTGTGAGAATTCATGGGAGAGGTCAGGAAACTTTACTTGTTTGGGAAGAACTGAGGTTGAAGGTGCAACTAGGGTGTATGGAAGTAGAACATAATTTTATTGTAATGGGGGAGAATGAAATGCCTAGTTGCTTTTTTATAGGAATCGATTTTTTGAGGTTGCATGATGTGTCAGTTGATATCGGTGGAGGTTTTCTTTTGAAGAATCGCTGTAAGTTAATAGTAATTAAGGATAATAGCATAATTATGGCGAATTTTGTTGGCATGATTGACATTTCGAAGAGTGACGATAATTTGATGACCAAAGAAGAGGTGGAAGAGGTGCAAGAAGAATGTTTGGAAATTAATAGGTTACGTGAATGTATTTTGAATGGTAGTAGGGTAGAAAAATGGCCGTCTGATTTGGAAGTGTATAAGAAAGTTGTGAAGAGATTTATTGTTTGTAAGAATAATGTGTATTTTTTTGCATAGGGGAATGGATGAAGATATATATGTTTTTGTATTTCAATGCATGCAGCTGTAAGTATGTGTATGTTAGTGCATGGCAGGTATGGGCATATGGGGAAGAATAAATTGTTGGAGTGCATGCGAGAGAGATTGTTTATGCCTGGGTTGAGTCAAATTTGTAGGGATGTAGCGACTACTTGTGAGGATTGTCAGAAGGGGAAGTATCAGAGCGTGCATGCAAGTCCGCCTGTTTTGAGGTAACGTATTGAAGAACCATTTGAGATGTTTGTGATTGATTGTGTTTCGTTGCCTCTGACTGTGACGGGACATGTGGGAAATATCATGGTAGATCACATGAGTAAGTTTACGTGTGCAGTGCCTATCAAGAATAAATGGAGCGAAACTGTAGCGAGAATGGTAAGTCAAGTGAAGTTGCCGATGTGTGTGCGTAAGCCTGCTAAAATGTTAAGTAATAATGGACTTGAGTTTGTTGGATGAAAGTTTGAGCAGATGTTCATAGAATGGGGTATTGAGCATGTGTATTTGACTCCGTATATGCCAAGTGCAAATGTTTTGGCTGAGAGGACTGTAAGAACATTGACTGAAATTTTGCACATGATGAGTACATGTGATAATGATTGGGATTTATATGTTGGGCATGCATTGTGGGCGTATAATGCGACGGTGCACAAGAGTACAGGTATTTCTCCTTGTGAGTTTGTGTTGAATTTTGAAAAGATAGTAAGACCGAGGTTGAGTGTGTGCGAGAATGATAGAGATGTTTGGAAGAAAGCGAATGAGAGGTTTGTAAGCTATAAAGTTGGAGAGAAAGTGTTAAAAAAAAAGTAATTGAAAAGGGAATAATGAATGTTAATAAGGTTCGTGATAAGTTGGAAGGTCAATACGAGGTGTTAGATGATGGTTTTAGTGGGTTGAGTTATGTTTTGGGTAATGTATGTGTGGATATGAATAAATGGCTTAAAATGAAAAAGTATGAACCCAGTATGTGTGAGACATTAGGTTTACAAGATAAGCAGTTGGTGATAGTTGAGTATGGGAGGAAAAAGAATAGGCATGACAAGACTGTAAATGTACATGTGAGTATGGAAGATAAATGTGTTAATGGAGATGAATCATGGCTGAGTATGAATGATACCTATAGTGTGTGTAGTTTTTCCTTAGATGATGTAAAAGAAAGTATGACGAATGCAAGAATGAGAGACAGGAGAATAACACGTAGTATGAATGATTCTTTTATTAAAGTAGAAAATGGTTTCGATGTATTGGATGAATTGTTGACAGAAATAAGTGGAATTTTAGGGCCAGATGATAGTGAGGTAGATGGGATAGTGCATGATATATTAGATGAGAGAAGTAAAGATGGGAATCGGAATAGGACAATGAATGATAGCAATATGGAAGAAGTGAATGAGAGACTATGTGAAGGCCCAGTTACTCGAAGCAGAGGTCCTATTCCCGACTGCGACTTGGTTATGAAAAAAAATCAGGTAAGTGTTGTATAAGAAGGATTTGGCAAAGTAAGGGGGAAGGAATGTGGAGGATTAATTTTGATTTTTATTTATTTTTTGTTGTCTGCCAAATCCAGAGAGAGAGAGAGAGAGAGAGAGAGAGAGAGAGAGAGAGAGAGAGATTGCGTGTGTCAGCGAGCGAGAGGTAGTTATTGTAATGATTGGTTGTTGTGAGAAAGACTGTTGGTATAAATGAGGTTGGTTGTTTGTTTTTAGTTAGGTTAGGACAGTGGCAAATGTCTTGGGTGAATGCCCTTTTGATTTGACTGCAGCTAGAGGCAGTTGTGTGTGTGAGTGCTGCATTATCATTATTATTCTTTTACCAGCGTTGAAGTGTTAAATTATTTCGAAAGTAAGTACAATTTATTTATCTTTGCTAGGAGTGATTCTGGAATATAGAAAGTTCCTTGTTTATCTTTGATTATAGTGTGATAGTTTAGTTAGCTAGGAATCTTCATAAGTGTTTTCTTGTTTTTATTTTGCAGGCCGTAATTCTTCCTTTGGAGAGATTTTAACTTGTATGTGGAATTAATTGTTGATGACCTGGCGTATAATAAGGAACTTGATACGATTGGTCAGATTTATACAATTGTTAATGACCCGGACTGAATGAACTTTCGATTGATGATGATGATGATGATGGTGATGATGATAACCACGACCCCAATAAGGGAGGCAGTTGTGCCAAATTGCCACACAGTTTAGTCTGTTAATCACAGAGCTGTGGTAGTGTGCCGAGAAATACAGTTTGGCTTTGTGTGGACGAGTGTTGGTGTCGCAAAGTTTTTATAAACACATACATCTTTTGGTGTTGGTGTGCGCTTAACTTTAAGTTTTGTTAGGGTTTTTTGGTTTATTTGAATGGTGTTACGGTTATTGTATATCTAATGTTTTTGATTAATTTTAAGTGTGATTATTATTTTGATTGTGGATGGTTTCGTATTAAGCTTTCTAGTTATAAGGAATATAATATTAAGGTTATGTTTTGTTTTTATGTCCTTTTTGTCTAAGAGTCCAGTTAATAACGTAAGGGGAAAGTGTGTGCTGAGGAGACATTTGTCAGTTATGGATTCAAAGGTGCGGGGTTGGTCTTGCAACATCCCGCCACAGAGTAAAAGTCAAAAAGACATCTTGTTTATCCTCTTAAATTCAATCCGTCACCCTGCTGCCATTGACTTCGTCGAAATTTAAGGGGGGCTTTCCTCCACACCCAAAGTTTTTGTTACTCCACCAAGTTGCTCATCCGTTGGCAAACATGGATTTTTAAGAAATAACGTCTAACACGGTTTATATATATATATATATATATATATATATATATATATATATATATATATATATATATATATATATATATATATATATATACATATATATATATAATATATATATATATATATATATATATATATATATATATATATATATATATATATATATATATATATATATATATACAAAGAGAGAGAGAGAGAGAGAGAGAGAGAGAGAGAGAGAGAGAGAGAGAGAGAGAGAGAGAGAGAGTGTGTGTGTGTATAATTTAAAAATCTTCTTGAGCAATTAAGGCCCAATACGAAGGGCTATTAAAGAAAAACACAATTTACTTGAGCAAGCAAAAGAAAATGAAGTAAATCCTAGGCAGTGAGGCCTGGAAAACTTCAATTTCTGCGCCGTTTACATAAAATGATTGCCTGTCGAGATGTCAGTAAAAGGAACAAAAGATTAAAGATCTGTCTTTTGTGACTCAAACATCTCACGACCTGAAACCCAACGATGATATATTATAATTTTTTGTAAAATTGCTGACAGTATTGATAATGAGGGTACACTCAGGCACACTACTCTATTTCTCTTTTTTAATTTTTTTTCAGTTTATATGTCATTTATTTCATTATTTTCATTGATTTAAATCATAAGTACAAAAAAAAAAAATGAATTCGACAGGTATAAGTACAGAAAAATTATCATTGACTTTTATCTTTCTTCTTGGTTGAAGGGTATCGTCACTGTGATACAAGTTTCCTGGACCATGGTTCGATTCCCAGCCGGTCAGAAGCTATTGTTTTTAAGCAGTTACCATTGTCTCTGATCCTGAGGTCGATAAGAGAATCCAGACATTAATGTATTTATATTTATGGTTTATTTGAATATGAAAAAACATTCAAATTCGCAAAATGTATCATACATACACACACACACACACACATATATATATATATATATATATATATATATATATATATATATATATATATACATATATATATATATATATATATATATATATATATATATATATATATATATATATATAATAGTATTTTTTTTAATAAAACTGTATATTGTTTTGAGTACAAAAGGATAAAAAAATCATCATCTATTTAAATTTAGACCATAAATATTTATTACCCCTTTGGGTAAATTAAGACTATATATAAAAAAAATTTACACGAAAAAGACCATTGAAATATCTCTCCACACACTTTTCATTTACCAACAAGGGAAGCCGACAATTAACGAGCAGAAACATATTCCATTTTTCCTTCATACAAATCTATGACTACAATTTTAGAACATTTCCAGAAAAAAAAAGTGTGTCACTTTACCAGAAACGATGTATCATCAATTAGATCTATTTTAATGTTATTAACGTTCTTAAATTACGTTATTCTAACTTTTGTGTTTTGATGTATTTATTTCCTAATTTCCATTCCTCTTGGGGCTATTATTCCACGTTGGAGCCCTTTGGCTTATAGCATCCTCTTTTTCCAACTAGGTATGTAGTTTAGCGAATAATAATAATAATAGTACACTTTACACTTTACACTTTATTTATTCTTATGTACATTCATACAGTAAGAAGCCAATAGGGGTTTTTCCCTGCTATGGCATATATAACTAAAAGTAACATTTTGACATTATTAAAATAACACTTGACAAAAGGACTACGTTACTTATCTCAAAATAGACTTTGCAATAAATACTTGAAGTTATTTACTATTTGAAATACCAACTACAAATATAAACATTAAAGCAGAGAAACAAACATGGCTAACGTACAGAATCATATAAAAACAATTCACCACTTGACGATTTCATTTACTAATCCCAAAATTAAAGCGATTCTTGAATTTTGACTCATTACATATAACTGAATAACAAGTTTGAAAATGAGGCTGAAAACACACAAAGTTAATTCTATCACCGAACAAATACTAATAGGTAGACAAAGCCAAACGCGTATACCTAACTTAGAGAGAATAGTCCGTCTGGGGTTCCAGAAGATCATCGGCCAGCTCGTTTAAGAGCTTACAACTCTGAAAAATGACAAACCTCTGTTCCACTTCCAAACGAACTGCCGGAAGATTTATTCTTTTACCTCTTGTTCTGTATGTGTGCGTGGGCAACACAGGCATATAATGTTTTTCGAATAATTCAGTATTCTTATACAGAACTAGGTGCAGAAATTTCAATACATGGTACTTATATAGGTCATTAAATTTAAGCATTGCTAACCTCTTATACATATCATTTACAGGCAATAAAGGAATATTATTTTCGTCGCGCTGAACCCTCAGAATGCACCGAAGGATGTTATTCATCATCACCTTAATACTGCTCAAGTTGGCTTCAGAAATTCCCCCCCAGATTAAGATATTTTGGGTTATGATAGGGTAGACTAGTGATTGGTAAATTGGTAATAGCGTTCTCTGCGGCACTAAAGATGATAAGGAGTAAAAAACACCATGCATTTTACTTATTTTCCTATTTATTTCACTTGCTTGAAGAGCAAAACTTAGCCTATTATCAATAGTTACTCCTAAATATTTTATACTTGAGACCCACTCTAACTTTCTTTCATTAAAATATATATCAGGGAGATTGTTAATAGGTCTTGGCGTAACCATCATTAATTTTGTTTTATTTACATTTGCTACTAATTTATTATTCCGAAGCCACTCTGAAAGATCGGCAATGAATGTTTCTACCTTTTCAATACATAAATCAAACGAACTGTCGGTGACGTAAAATACAGCATCATCCGCAAATAAAATCTTTTTAGCGCTTCCGACTTTCACTATATCATTTATGAAAATGTTGAATAATAATGGTCCCAAAACAGATCCCTGAGGAACTCCAAATTTAATTGGTCTAATGCTAGACTTATAGTCGCCAATGTTTACATACTGCTTTCTATCGGACAAATACGATGACAAAAACAAATATGTAACCCCTCTAAATCCATAAATTGATAATTTTTCACAAAGCAGTGTCCTATTTATGCTGTCAAAAGCCTTACTCAGATCGAGAAATAAGGCAACTGTATAGGACTTCTCATGATAAGTCTGTAATAAGTCGCTAGTCAGTCTAAAAATAGCCAGCGTAGTATTCTTCGCCTTCCGAAACCCATACTGGAGATCTGAGAGAATATTAAATTGATCAATAAATTTTATCATGCGTTTATAGGTAAGCAACTCAAAATCTTATTAATATTCAGGAGATTTGTTATAGGTCTGTAATTGCAAATTTTCAATATATCACCAGACTTAAAGACTGGAATTACTCGACCAGTTTTCAATGAATTTGGATAGATACCATTAAGAACGCTAGAATTATACAAATTGGCAATAATTTTCCCAAGAACATCGGGTATCAATAAGAGTATGCTTGGTTTTATATCCATTAAACTATTTCCCTTGTCGGGCATCTCTCTCAATATCGTAACAACCTCGACTTCGTCAGTTGGTAATAGAAAGCAGGAGTTCGGTACACGATCGAGAGTACTCAAGTAATTAAAGTTTATGTCCCGAGGAAGAGATTCGGTAATTTGTAAAATTACATTTGTAAAGTAAGT